>NC_060241.1:30382387-30685417 GCF_021155785.1 Neodiprion fabricii
CTAAAATCGATACTTTTTGTTCAAACCGGCGCCATTTTTGCAAAAAAAAAAAAAAAGAAAAAAGCTTCCATAGCACGAAAGCCAATTATATACCGATCAATAATCTTTTTGTGTTTTTTGTCTCAGATCAAAATTGTGACCCCCAATGTGGCCACCACATCCAAGTGCATTTTCTGCAACAATTGTTTCATCATTTTTATAGATACTAATTAATAAATAAATCGATCTTTAAAAAATTGTTTTGTATTCTTCAATACCCAATTAATATACAAAAAAAAAACCAGACCGATTAGATTATTTTTTCTTTAAAAAAAAAAATCGCGAAAAACAGCGATTTTTCGGGCTGTCACACTGGAAAGCCCCCTTAACCATCGGAGGTTATTTCAGTTCTCGAATGCTTTTGATCACCACCAATCCTGGCACAAATTTCGCTCTCAAAGAATAAATAGCAAAAATTCGACATTTTCAATCTGTGCAAATGAATCAGTTTACGTTTTCACAGTGTTAAAATTGACAAATTTCTATCAAACTTACGGCCCAACATGCTTCAATAAACTAGCGCCATAATTGATGTAGAAAATGTAAAGTAATCAATTGATCATAAGTCTTTTGAGAGACAAAAAATGCAACCATTAGGTAAGCTATTGTCGGCAAGTGAACAAATAGCGTCATTTTCGCACAGTTACAACAGCGCAGGTGGATATTTGTTGTTATTTTTAGCACCTGCGTTGATTTTCTATCGTGCATGGCAGCAGAGGGGTAGCACGTTCCATAAATTCATCACATTTAAGGAAGGACTTTTAACTACCGGTCGTTAGACTTGACTATTTGTTGGCAAGATTGGCAAGAGAAAGAGAGAGAGAGAGAGAGAGAGAGAATAAAAGGGGGATTGGGAGAGGAGCACCCCTGAGCAGAATTTCCTCTGATAAACGAGAATTTACGGGTAAAAGTATTCGGGAATTTCCTGACATCATATATAGGCTGTGAATATAGGTGGTCACAGCAGGCGTGGCGAACGTTATATCGGAAAATTGCATAAATCGACGCTGTTGTTTTACCTTCGGCATCCCCCATATACTGCACATTTTAAAGAACTTTTTACCGCTGACGGAGAGACTGTGGTAGATTGAATACATTCGATTAGGCATAGTTTCAGCTTCGTAAGAGGTAATTTCGCACGGACGTGCACCCAGATTGTTGTAAATTTTTTACCCCTACATTTATAGATGTTGGAAAAACTCGAGTTTCAATGTTCTCAAATTTACGTAGATTTCAGTTGAAAAGATACTACATCGAAGATAAATAAGCTACCACCGAATGCATCACTCTCTCCACACACACTGGTATTATCGATTTCCGCGGCAACCCAACGGCAATTTGTTTTCCCGAGAATTGGACGGGGCGCAGCGTTATAGCTCGTCAATACGATAGGTCCTCTTTAATTTCGGATCAGTAGGGGGGCGTTTGTTCTCCTTCCATATGAACGAGAAACCTTGGAGTTCGATACGCTGCGCTATGAGGTTCTATTCGTGAACACTATGCGTAGAACGCACTGCTCTCATGTGCGGAAATAGACGCAAAGCCAACTCGAACACTCGGTCAGTAATAACGTAAGAGAAGTAGATGCCCCAAAATCCATAAGCTTGAAGGAAATATTTGTCAAGCTCGAAACGGTATTGCGTTTTCGTCAGAAGAACAGCTTCGCCTTCAATACGTGTGACGTACTTTACACGTGCCGAGAAAATGCGTGAAGAAGAAAGGAATCATCGTATTATCATGAAATATACGAGTACCGTTCAACAGTGCCTGGTACAATACCTACGCCACATTGGATGTAATTTCCGACACGTAACAGTACAGGGTACAAAACCGTGCATTGATTATGCCGCCCTATCTATGATGGCATATAACAACATATCATGTACGACGATGATCGACCCTTATCGCCGTTTGCGCAGGGCCGTCGTTCGGCCAAGGACGCCTTGTTCTTATTTGTAATCCGAGTTGCAGCTTGCGGAAGCGGAGCCAATACACTCGCCATATGGTATCACGGTTTGGATTTCCGATTTCAACAATTTGGTGTATTATAAAATCGCCCCCGCCACGCCGCGCCTCTGATTTTCACACCTATAGGCGAACCTTACGCGCCTCTGTGTAAGTGTAAGAGAGCGATTGGACAAACTTCGAAGATAGGCGGTGAAACACATCCTCCCCCACCCTTCAGCTCTGCAGAACTGATATAGAAGCCAATTCAATTTCCCGCATGCGGAAGGATCCTAGCGAAACTCACAGGGAAAGATCGCTATCCCGCAGGGATGGTTAAGGAGTGTACACGCTGTACGTATCTTTAGGAAGTTAGTTTGTCGATCGTTTCGAAGTATTTCACGACGGGGCGCGACCGCGAGAGGGAGAAACTTCAAACGGACCAAAACAATGTTCGTCGTGGCAAAACGCTTCGAGAGTACCCGATGAATTCACCGGTCTTACAAATGATTACTTTATTTAACACTTGGGTGATTGGGCCGAAGCGGTGAAATCCGGTCGATCATTCGAATTTCGATCCGACCCGCAGACCAGTTGGAAAATCAGAGATCTGGTTACGGTCGGTACGCGTCGAGCACGGGGAACGTTGTTCGTTATTTTAATGGACTTGATTCGAATTGATGCTACCGCGGGTAATCAATCAATCAGCCAATCAATCAGTCGATCAATTAATTAAGGAGAAACTTATACGTTCGTATATGTATATGTATACAACGGTAATAGCTCAACGCGTGCTCTGTGCCTTGAATTTCCTCACGTGATGACGAACGTGCAGCGACTGAACGACGAATGGACCGAGATGGGCGAACCCGCGAGTTTTCATATATTTCATACCAAAAATCATCCCCATTGTGTTTGGCAATTCAGTTTTCGCTCGATTTACACCACTGGAAAAACCGTGGAATAGATAAGCCGCCGACAATCATCACGGTGAGTAAATTTTCTATTCTACCTACGATATGACCGAAGGTATACGGTGTTATCTTTTTCCCACGCTCGATTACTCCGGATGCAAAATTTCTCAACCGAAAGAGTTAGCACGGTCGCATCGAACGTCAACCTAACGAGCAGTGATCAGTCAACCGCGTGATTTATGATTCCAATAAAACAGGTTGCGATTGCGAAAGCTCATCCTTCGGGTGCAAGTTGGCTATACGTAATAGATCGGCAGAATGAAAAATCTCTCGTCAGTATCTCGATTGACCTTTAATTTAGAATTGAGTGATTACCCTGGCGAAATGATTTTATCGCAATTCTCACCGCACGTGGAAAAGCGTGGGCGTTTTTTTTTTGCGGAACGAGAGTGAATTAATGTAGAGGATTCTCGTCCGCGATTGCTTTAGTCGACTGGGTGGTTTGCCCTGACGCACTTCATCTGTGGTACTCCTATTACAGTGTTGTTGGACGGTGGATAGGATTAAGTGGCTGGTTTCTGGCTCCAGACAGTTGAGACGAGAGGGCGGAATTGGCAGGGTGCGTACCTAATGCAAAACAGTGCTTCGTGTCGTGATAAGTGGCACTTGGTTTTTCGAATATTACATAGAGAATTTCCGCGACGCAAGGTTAAAAAGTTTTTAGCTTTCTAATTAATAGCTTTTGTGAAGGCCAGGCTAAATTGCTAACAAATTAACCGCAATCAACGCTCAAATTATGCGAGTCCCTCGCTTTTGTACCGTGGAGCCACACTTGACTGTTTGATGGCTTTTCAGTTGAACGACGGTATATTGTGGAAAGAATAACATTTCAAGATCTTGAGAGATTCCACTGCAAATATATACATCCACCTACCCACGTTCATCTGCAGTGCTGCGCAGCAGCGGTGGAAAAGGGACCCTGTGAAACAGTATCCCCTCAAGGAAACCGAGCAGTATTCCAGACAATTCTAAATCGAGGGAGTAATTTCGCCAAGGAGATAAAAAAACGGCGCAATGCTGATTCGAGCAGCTGTTTCTTATTAATAATTACAATGTTACAGAAACCTCTGCAGATCCGTTGAAAATCTAATTATCACTTTGTCAAACGATATGCGCATGTAAATTTTGACTCGAACACAACGTTTCAATCGATTTTTTTTTCTTTCACAATTCACGCGACGACGAAATAAGTCTCCCTTGGCCTTTTGAGACTGGGAAACCCATACGAACTTCTTGGATGCCCCGTTCCAAAAGGGGGATCAAGTAAAGAAAAACTTAAATTCGGAAACTTAACTCTCCAATGAGTGTATCCGCGTCTCCACCGCGTTCTGACTACCAGGGAACTCTAGTACCACCGGTAAGACAAGTTCGGCGAACAGCTAAACCTTCGGTTGAATTAGGGCTTTCACCGTCGGCCAACTTTTAAGCGTAACGCTATATGCTTGTAATAATCAGCCAGATCAGTCTATAATTACTTACAGACTTCGCCTAAATCACGACGGATAACTGCCATGCTTTGACGGATCAATATCACACGCATAGTTAAACGAGGAACCATTTGTTCTACCACAGCTGATTGTAAGTTTTACTTTGATCTGGACTCATATTGAACTGGGCATGGGTACCGAAAAATTGTCGAGATAATTTTCAGGATCTTAACTCAACGGAATAGGCAAGAGTATTTTTGGTGCGACAAGGCAGAATAGTTTCGCTTACTGTGCTGTTTCGTTGCAGTCTGTACATTGGATACTGTAAAAGAGCAACGTAACTCTGGGGAACACCGTGAACAGCTACGCGTGATAAGCTGATACAGTTTCGAAGTAGCCACGTAAGACAAACGACCGGGCGGTCATTCATTATCCCGCGATCGTTCGTATCGATTTTGTACCAAGGCGCTGGTGCAGATGGAGTTTACTCTACATCTGCACGCGCATAGAGTTTCAGTATGCAAAGCTTTTCCCATAATCCGATAGTTCCCGTAAATGAAATTTCCCGTCACTGCATGGAAAATTGAACGAAAGCTTAGCTAAGGCAAAGCGAAACATCGCATTATGATAGAAAGGTTTCACCCTTGTAGGTAAAATAAGCGTGCGGGTTTTTCCACCTCAGCTCCTCTATTCATTACAAACGAATTGAATTACACAAGTTGCGGGTTGTTTGTTTGTTCGGCAGATGAATTTTGCAAAATTAAATGCTCCCAAAGTCACGTGAAACTCTGGAATAAATCACCTGCGGTATCGCGAATATTATATACTTTGACCTTATCGTAACGTTAAAAAGTACCAAGGTAGGGTTTTGAGTTCACAAACTCGTATTACTGTCACCGTACGATATACTGACGTATATTACCCACAACAAAACGCTCGGCTATATGAGCCAGAGCTACAGCAACGCAAAACTCTTGTTCAACGTATCAGAGCCGATTGCTTAGTCAAAATATAGCCGAATAAATTGAGGAAAATATGAAAATTTATGATCAAGGTCGGAATGCGTTTTACTGCAAAGGACGCGCACCCGAGATACGAGTCTCTGGACTTCATGACACTGTCTAGTCGGAACCTCTGCTAACAGCTGACGTCATGATCTTCCACGACGCAAACTTTAAGGGCAACCCTAAGTACCGACAGTTTTTTTTTAAAGAGTTTTTAGAAGCATTGAACAGCAGGAGATCGCGAACGAGAACTAGCCTACGCGATCCATCAGGGTGATGAAGGTCAAGTTGTCGGAGACAGACCTGATCGCTTGAGAGTTGAGGACGGTAAACCAGACCCTTATCGTTCGATCGGGTATGTGAAATTTACCAAAAGTGGCCTCGGGCCACTTAGGAACGAGAAATAAGTAAATTCGGTAGCGGAGCAAACATCCGCACACAAGCGAAATTATTTAAAGACTTCTAAAGAATTTGGAATACCTTTCGCCAAATACCTTCCACAAATTGATGAAAATATCCGAAACGTATTATCATGGAGTGCTGTAGGACAATAAAATTCCAAGTATCTTAACACGCATACTCTGAGGCAGTATTATCTCAGGCTTGATGAATCGCAGGTTTTCAGATGCCTCGTCGATACTTGTGTAATACCTGAACCAACAAGTTTTTGTCATGTTGTCATTTTCGTGTTGTAAAGAAATCCAGTACGTGCTCTTATTGTACGTCCCAGGGAGGATGAAAAAAAAACATGATTGACCAAAGTGATTGCTTGGTCACGTAACGTCCCTGTTCGGCTTGCTTCTTTTTTTGTTGCCGTGTATGTATTTATTGGACAGAAAATCTTGGTTGAAAGAAAGAGAATCATCAAATCGATATGGAACCAGAAAAGTAATATACTATAATACTTATACGAACTTCACTAAAAGAATCGTTGCGACTAAGTCGCTTAAGCGTCGCAAAAATTTATAACTTTCCTTAGCGCCAACGCCAACTTCAATATACTCCCTTTTTCATGTATAAAATGTACAACATGAATCGTTTGCACGATTATGACACTGTAGTGAAAATCTCGTCTCGAGTGTCACAAGACTTTTGAAAACATGTAGGCTCACTGGGAACGAAAAGAGTGGTAATTTTACGCGGTGGGATTACGTTTTCATGCGTGGAAATTGAAACCAAGCATATGGAAGTAAAACGTTCACCTTACAGCCTTTACTGCCTGGTACACCAGGCTATGGTTTGAACGCTCGTCTGAAACTGGCATCAAGTAGGCCTGCGCGTTGTTAATAAGACTAATAGCAGGGCCATCGAAACGGGCGAGGGTAAACTGCAGCAATTAGGGAAGAGTAGGATAGAGCAGGCGTATATTGGACACTTTGATCGCCCGAGATGGAAGTTCTGGCGCCATGGGTGCTACCTACGCCACATTCGAATAAGCGATGTCATCAATCGCAATTTGCGCCTGTATCAAAATTCGAAGTTTTGAACACATGCAGAAAAATCTTTGCACCTGGCTGGCAGACGTCAACTAGTCAATATTTACAGTAACAAGATTTCTCAGTTATGAATTTGCTTTTCTGTTTCTGTAACTTGCGACTACATTTACCCACGCATCCTAAATGGAAGAGACATATTGCCGTCGCTATCAGAACTTAGCCACACTTGCCTCAGCGGCAGGTGTTCACACGGCAAGTTCGGTGCAAAAGTAGCCAGATCAGATACTCTCAAAGGTTACCATAATTTAGCGAGTTAAATCAACGGAAAGGGTTCGGTGACTTGGAAAAGAGAGCTAAGCAAACATTGACGAAATGTTCTATTTTCACCGATATTCGTGTATAAAATAAACGTCCGCACGTTTAGATGGCAGGATGCCTGAAAGGTCGCATTCTCAAAACATTAAGACATCGAATTGGGTCGGTACACAGTGGAGATCGCCTTGACCTACACGGACTTTATGTTCGCCCAGGGCTATCAGCCCCATTAAACACGGACGTCTTCCGATATTTTATATAAACAAGACAGGCACACGCAGGCGCAAATATATTTGCAGACGTATACGCGAGTGTGTGTGTATACATATCATCTATAAAGAAAGAGGCTCGTCACGCAACGTCAGAGTGAAATTTTATAAAAGAAAGGGCTGGTAGGTTTTCTTTTTCTCTCAGCGCCCTGGCCCTAACAAAAAGATATTGCCAGCCGACCTGAAATCGACTTAATGTCAAGACATGAATCTCGGCGGACGTCGTAAAGTCGCGGATATTAGACGAACAAAGGGTGCTCGCGGGCGCGAATATAATTGAACGTAGGTACAAGCCTGCAAGAGATGAAAGAGTGACCTCTCTGTGTTCCTAAGTGCTTTTCTAACTCCCTGCCGCGGGACGGTGAGAAAAAAAAAATTGTTTAATCATGATGTAAGGAAATAGATTTAATGAGAAACGGTTTCGACATATTTCGAAGCCCTGTTTTAAAGTTGAAATCAGAATCCTCGATTTCATTTCATACTCTGCACACTCTACGTCACTCTACACAAACCTACGTAATATACGCATAGGGGGTTGATTCAAAGGGATAGGAGATTATGATTTTTTTTTAAACTGAAAAAACCCGGCCCCCAGGCAAACTCGACTTGACTTGAGTTTCTGTACGTCTGGAGAATGTTCTGTAAAATTTTCAACTTCCAAGTCGCATGCCGTCATGAGTTTCATAGGACTAGACGAAAATAGGCGTTGACTCTAACCGTACCCGTTTTACAATTGGAAAAAAATGTGTCAACTATCATCATAATATCTCAGACAACAATTATCAATATAGCGGCGCATATAAAGAAAAAAATGCATAGGTTGGTGTGTTTTGAACTTTGTGTGAGTGTCAGTGGTTCTCAATCCCAAGTCGCGCACAGCCGCAACGTCCGCGTCCGGCCGCCAATTTCAGCGACACGCATGACGGTAACGCGTCTAGACGCATCCAGCCAAATGCCTGAATAGATTTTTATCTCTCAGATGATTTCGTTACTTCAAATGCGCTAATTAACAGCCTTCGCTCTGTTCTCGCGGCATGAAATTTTACGTTCATGTGAAAAAGAAATGATAATGAAATCTGTCCTTCCTCTCCTTCGATAATTTTATTTGACGACGAAAAATCTACAGGATTCAGCCTACACAAGTTTCCATCGCTGGGCGAATGCCGATTAAACAGAAGTGGGCAATAGTAATAACGGTTTGAGCCGTTACATATGCTTGTGAACTACTAGCAGAGTTTCTAGTTGCCCCATATTGAGGGAGGAACGCGCGTTGTCACGCTTTGTCTATAACCTCTAGGAGATAGAAGCGTATAGTCAAAAGATGCGATACGTGGTTACCTAGGTTGATGCGCACCACGACCGCAAGGAAATAGCGCGGTTTCTCCTTGGTAGTACCGGCTTGAAACGCGACAGCATATTCTGGGAGTATGACGGGTTGATAGATTCTAGGTTGAGTTAAATTCTCTGCCAGCGTGTCGGGCTACGGCGGTAAAACTTCACCTCTCGAGAAACATGTGCGTACGTTATAAATGGGATTACGACATGATGGCGATGATGCCAGAGACGAAGGACATCGTAAAGGTTACTACGGTGTTAAACTGCCGAAGGTTGGTAATTCGGTTGGCCTATAACACATCGACCCGCCTTGTACCAAAACAAAAAATAGACGGGTTTGAAACAAGATATACACGGTATGCTCCGGTGATCGTATTTCATTTCGAGGGTTTGCAGTTACGTACAAGACATTGCTGGCAAAAAATCGAGGTGAGTTCGTTCCGACGGTAAACTCGAGGTGGTATTGCCGGATTTTTTAAAAGATATTTTCCGAGGCGTCGCCTCTGCATCCCCGAAACCTGCATTACGCGAAAAAGCCAAGTATGCGGACGTAAGCCGACACTATACCCGCGGCTTATACCAACGGTATCACGGTAGATTTAGCGAGGTACTTTGCTTTCTGCCACTGACGCAGCATTTTTTACCTCTGCGTACCTATACGCTAACTTTATGCGGTGGCCGTTCGAGAGAATTGCTAAAGTGAAGAAGTTGCGCGGGATGCTTAGACTAGGTCACGTGAATAGCAGTTCTCCAGGCAACGACAAAGTAGCTTCCTGACCTAATTAAGTACCGTTACGTCCTAATGAGCCATCACTGCATGGGTTGATGTTGGAGAATTTCACCCCCTATAAGGTGACAGTAATATAGATGAGCAATTTCGAAAATTTCTACGAGCCAATCCGCTCGGGGCGTCACCACGTTTGAACATATATGTGTGGGAGATTCCACGTCAAATCGAACGAAAAAACGAGATTTTTTCCCTGATCACTTTTGATGTTTTCCCCCTTTTACTCACTTCAAGTTCGTATTGAAAGCATCAGATCTGAATTTTTTCAGATTTTCCTGACGAAGCACTTTCTTACCACAGCTAGTCGAAAAATCAGCTTTTGACGATTTCTCATTTTTTCAAGACAACATAGCTCGAAATTCAGACGACATACGGGAAAAATTCCTATACAAAAGTTTCGCATCTTTGTATGAAATTCCCAATAATAATTTTGGGCCATTTTTCGTTCCCCATTAAAGTACAGTTTTGATGAAAAATTTTCGATAATTTTCTGTAACAAAATTGTGCCCGAATCGAATGGTCTGAAATTTTCACACAGCATATCTTTGTCAGTACCAAAGATTGTTTACATGTTTCGTAGTAGGCGGAAAAGTAGTTCAAAAGTTACACGTAATAGTTTGCATGGAACTGTGAAATTTCTCACCCGTACGTACTGTAATGTGGCGGTACGAATGGTAAAAGTTATACGGTATATATAGTCGGTATTACGACACGCAACACATCGTGGAATTCTTACCTTGGATGAATATGCTTCAAAAATCTTGTCCGGCAGTACGAAACCCACATATCATGTCAGGAATTGTAATAAACGATCGACTGAAGTAAACTCCGCAAGAAAAAGTCGTCAACTGTTATAAACAACACGCGTAACAATTGAAGATCGCACTCGAGTGCGCAGTAGCGCCACGCGCAGGGTGAGGAAATTGCTTACCGCGCCGCGAAGTTTAAACCGAATAGGTAAAATTTCGTAAGTACTGTTGGTTAACACGGTTATGATCTTTTATCACTAACTTTTTGAGAAATAATCACGTTCTATAATGGTGTAAGGTCCCATGTGGGGCCACACGACCTTACACCGTTACGTACGATATTATTTTTTTTAGAAAATAAAAAATTTTAAACATTCTTACCAAAATTGAGAAAATTCTCATAAAATACTGTTATCAACCATATATAAATTTATTGGTTTCCTGATAATTAATGTCAAGGGCAAGAGTCCAACAAGTGCAATATTTCTACTTCGTCTTAGGTGTCAGAATATCTGTTTACAGCGCCGGGTGCATTATACGATTTTTACGAGTAATTTGATCCTGCATTTGCACAGTTAAACATGAAGCTTGACTTTAGGAATCTAACAGTAGTTATGATAAAATTTAAGAACATGAAAAGACATAAAATTGTAACGATTGAATATCAGTTGAATTTTTTCGATAAAATAGACAAATCTCGTTATTATTTCCATGAGGATAGAAAACAATGATTGTTATACGAAAGCACCCGATGTTGTGATATGTATTCAATCGGTAAAATAAGATCGCCGCATAATCCTCACGATTGTAGGAAGAAGAAGTTGCAAAGAATATTCCAACAATGAAAGGTATACCCTTATTATACCTACACGACGCCACGGAAATTCATGCCGAAAGTTGATCGGATCGAAACTCTGCGGAATGTTATATTTGTGTCGGAATACACGAGAGCCGAGAGCGCAGATGCGGAAGTCAGGATGGAGAATAATGCCTACCGCTGGGGGTGGTTGGCCCACGACGAGTTGACCCCACGCGGGTTGAGCGACCTCCGCAGGACAACATGCATTATCGATTCGGCGCACACGTGGTTCCGCCGCTGCACCGTTCGCTACGTTATTCGGTGCGCATCCCCCGCCGGAAATGGCCTGGAATAGCACGTGCTCCTAGAGCAAGGAAGGATTGCCTTTCGCCCATACTAAATCGCGAGGAAAGCTTCGAACTGGATAACAGCGAATATCGAGGAGCTTTCCGCGTATAATCAGGGAAGGGTTGACGTTCTGTCGCGGAAGGGTTCTGCGGGATCTTTATCCGAGCTGATGGAAGCTCAACCGAAGCCCTCGGACGAATGCGGCAGAACTTGATCCAATCGAAGATCGAAGTCTATAACGCCCCGCACAAACTCTGCTTCCCACTTCACCCCCTACCAAACGTACGTTCCAAGGATCTTTTCCGCGGCGTCGTGTTCGAGGCGAAAATTTGTCTGCATAAATCATTGTTTATCTTTAAATGCATACTGCGAATATCAGGAAGACGTCGGTCCGCTTCGCGGCGGCTCGTCAATAATGATCAAGCGAACGTTGCTAACGGGCGAAAATTTCTCAACAGTGGTATAACATAACTCTTACCATTCATCCTAATCGCATGGATCTTCTTTTACACCCCATACATTTATTATGATTGTACCGTCACTTATTATTTCCAATTATAATTATCGTCTGATATTATTATCGCTGAATCCGTCAGTCCTTTCCATTCGCCTCAATGTAATACCTACACTCCAAACATTCATCATGGTTATAAACGGAGTTGAAAACTCTTACCCGCTTTAAAAGTGAAGTATACGCCATACCTACGAACAATTATCGCTAACAAGCCTGGGAATATGTTCTACACGGAGACTGTGTTGTTTATAAAACTTTTAAACTGCATGAACTTCGTGCACACGTAGACAGAAGCATACGGTAGAACGTTGAATATGGATGTGGAAAGGTTTACATGATATACTACAATAGGGGATGTTGAGTGGTGGCAGCAACCGCTACAGCCAGTCCAGCAGCTTTTCCATGTTCGTCGATGTCATTCGTGTTCCGGAGGTTGGTTTGCCCGGTGGTGAAATCGGGTCACGGGTCTGCTTCACTATACTTGTTCGTTCGTTATAGTTTTCCGGCCGCTAACGTTATACCTACGTCGGAACGGAAGCGACTAATCAGGCTGACTCACGACCTTGTTTTCGATTCCAAGTTTATTGCAGGATAAAGAAGTCAGGCTAAGAGCTTGCGTAGAATTTGAGACTACGAAGCATTGAATTCGGTGCCTATAATTAATCGTCATGGACGAAATTTTTAAACTTACGAATCCATCAGGCAGGGACTTTATCACGCGCTTACCTCCGTGCCAATTTAACCGATTCAAAGTTGGGGTTGCTTCAGGCAAGCGCACCTCCACCTCCCTATTACATTCCATTGTTGGCTGATACGCCTCAACAACTTTTCAATTAATTATGTAAATCGCAACTCAAATCACAACGTTTCACAGAAACGGTATAACGGATTAACTTGCCGCTTATATGTACTCTGGCGAGGTTGAAAATCACCCAGAAAATTCGACGCTACAGTAACGTATCTAATTAATTGACGAGAATCGGAAAATTTAAATACAACGTTTCTTTTCATGCAGCTACAGAAAAAATTGCGGGCACCTGAACCCTTGAGACATTGTTCGCGTAATATGTTGTATACAACAATTAATATCAAAATCTGAAGATAATGTTTCGTTAAAAGCAGTTTTTGTGTTCAAAAAAGGTTTTTCAATTTTCATTGTAATCCTGATCCAGCATCCCAGTGAACAAAAACTACGCTACCTTTTCAATTCCAATTTCACGAATATTTGAATTACCACGTTTATATTCTTTGAAATTGTGAATGTTCAACTTACTCGATGAATGTAATTCATTCATTCATTCATATTCGAATTAATGTGGATTGAAATCATCTTGCGATCGATTTCGAATCACATGTTGAAACAACTAGTTACATTCGTTGGAATAATAAAATTTCCAAACTAATATTGTCTCAATCCGTAGTTCCGACAGATGAGAATTCGATTTATTTTACTGGACTGATACAAATAACATCTCCTACAAGATATGAACTTCAACAACCTCCTGGAGAAATGACAGTGCTTGTAAACATGTTGTTGTTGTAGTTCCCCTCTACCTGGTCGTGAAGTTGGAAAAACATTTCAGACGATGATACAATAAAAAAAAAAAAAAAAAACTATGCGATAGTAAAGCTAGAGGCACGACATCACCTCGGAACGGTGTATTGGCTTGTAGAATTCTTGTACCGTAGATAGAACCTTGTCGTTCCAAGGTGACGATCACTGCTCCCGTGATCCCACTTCACACTAAAAGAAAGTTCCCAAGGGTCTGAAGACAGTTCCTCGCAGGTTATTCGACGGAAACTTTCCCTCTAGAGACGAATAAATGTCACAGTACGGCTACTACTCGATGGGCTTTATCCTTGGTGGCATTATTGTTCAACCTCATCGCCGTCCAGAGGCTAATTATGACTGTCGGAACTTGGCACGTTTCTGTATTACGGCGATAGTCCCCTGTAGCTGACAAAGACGAACAGTCGTATTGGTCAGAGTATTGGTCATTTCGGGTATATTGCCTCGACTGCGTGTGTCGACGGTGAAAGATACCTTCCATTTCGTTCTCTCGTTACTCTATAACTACATTTCCGCGAATTGAGTCAGAGTATGTGATCGATAGCGTAGCGACACCGATTTATTGAAATTAATTTAATTCAACCCCGAATTCTGATGATAATTTATTAGGACAGTCTGTAATCCCCCACTCTCCCAAAGTTGTAAATGATGAAGGCTTCCGAGCATCTCGTATATAATGCACTAGGATATCTGTCAAGGATCCACGAGCCGTGTCGACCAAAACCCATACAAGTAACAAAACTTCTGTAATTACAGATTAACGTAACGAGACCCGATTCCTCCAACATTAATTGAACCTTAAAGTAATTTCAGCCTATCTTTAACCTATAAAGAAAAAATTGAATTGACTGGCGATAGTCAATCAATTAAAATTAAACCCTGTCAAAGCTGCTTCTAATCGAGAAAAGAACGGGCTCTATCAGTTTGACTGACACATCGATTGAATCCGTAATCAAAAAAATAAAAAGATTCAAAACTCCAAATAATTGTTAATTTACCTGTTTCTTCAACGTCTGGTTTCTCCTCCTTCTTGTCGTAGAAACAATAACCACCTGGATTTACCCTTGTGAACTTTTGGAAATGGCTCACCTCCTCCTCTCCTTGATAAACTAACAATAAAACTAACAAACATGCCGAGACTGGGGACATGCCATTCGAACGAGAAAAGGACAGGGTTTCAATTGATGCCAAATTAACGGGTCGTCCATTCGTTCCAGCAGCCGGCATCGTTGCGAGAAACGAGGACTGTCAATGGTTCGTTTGAAATACCTCGACCAATCGGCGTGGAGCGTAGCGACCGCCAACAGACGAAGCAACATGTCCGTTCTCCCGTGAACTGTCAAACGACGTGCGAAGATGTTGATCGTGTAAAATTTGGTGATAACAAGCAATCAGAAATGATAATCGTACTGTTCCACGCTCTCTATTACTTCGGGAGATATGTTTATCGGAATTTTTATGCTCGTTACGGCGAAACCGGAGAAATCTCGGTCACAAATCAACTATTGAACGTGACTGAGGCGGATTATGATTTCCCACCTGAAGATGAACACGTTTTGGGAGATTTTAAAGTGAAATTCTTTCCTCCTGTATACGTCCAGAGATATAACGCTGTACATGATGTTCTAGCCAGCGCGCAATACCACAGGAAGATACGAAAGGTATGATTATTTTTACTCTTGTCCGATGGTAAAACAACGCGTGACCTAGCCTAAGGACTTCACAACTAAGTCACTTGCTGGTCCAAAGTTTTTTTTCTTCTCACTACCAATTACGGAAATATAAACATCATTCTGAAGACTATCGTACTTTCTATCATGCTTGCTGCGATTATAGGGATCGCGTAATAGATAACTGCCGGTATGTAATTGTTTAGCGGTATCAAGCGACAACGATACCAGATAAATGTATGGCAAAAGTTAACCACAAATTGGGTCATTTGGTACTTATTATATTTATACGTTATCCGCTCACCATCATGAATCTAGTAAATACGTACTTTTACCATAATGGAGATATTTATAGACGTAATATTATGAAATCATCACAACATTACTCATAGCAATATGATTAATTGCCCGCTGACCTTTGATAATCTGGCCACAAATTTCAGCATTAATAAACTTAGTTTCCAACTTTGGCTTTACTAATTCAAATATTACTACTCCATTATTTTCTGGTCTGTTCTAGGTGATAGACTTTGGCTGTGCTGAGCTCACTTTTGCAATACATTTGAAAAATACAGACGGTATACAGGAAATTATTTGTGTAGACGTGGATAGGCCATTGCTGGAAAAATTTCAGTCAAAGGTTGCACCTTTACATTGTGATTATCTTGCTCCCAGAACTGAACCTCTTACAATCCATGTTTGCGAAGGTAGTGTCGCACACAACGATAACAAATTAGCAAACTCTGACGCTGTTATTTGTATCGAGCTGTAAGTTTTAAAGATACGCTTATTTTTCAAATCAGTTTGGTTGAAAAACTATTTCCAGACATACGTGGAGACATTACAATTACGTGTACTGTACATATTATCGAGGTCATTGTTAGTTTCATACTCTCTCATTCATATCCGTTAAAATAATTGATGTCTGCCGGTATAAGGTTTATTTGTAAATTTTGATCACGTGTGACTTGTCAGAATAGCAAAAATTAATACTGCATTACTTTTCTTCAGAATTGAACATTTGCATCCAGACGAATTGGAAGCATTTCCACACAATGTCTTTGGATTCATCAAACCCCAAGTAGCTATTGTAACAACGCCCAATGCCGATTTCAATGTTCTATTTAAGAAAATGAATGGCTTTCGACATCCCGACCACAAGTTTGAATGGACAAGAGCACAGTTTCAGGATTGGTACATTCAGATATTCATTGTGTGCATAGTATAAGTGTGCTTAAATTTTCTTGTGGAGAAAAATACGTAAACTTCAAAATATTTTATTTATTATTATCTCTGATCTCTTCCTACAAATTTGTAACACTTGTAGCACTGTCTGAAAAATATTCTTGTGGGTGGTGACTTCTTACCCACATATGTTATGTGTAATTTCCTTTCTTTTACAGGGCTAACAACGTCATCTTACTTTATCCTGACTATGAAGTAAGCTTTCACGGAATTGGCGCTGGCCCTCCGGGTACTGAAATGTTAGGATCATGTTCTCAGATGGCAGTATTTCACTGTCACACCAAATTACCACAAAGTGAGGAACTCGAGGGAGTTGATGGTTTATTAAAGACAGTTGTATTCCACGAATATCCGTACAGAACGGATAATCGTTCAGATGAACAGAAAATACTAGACGATGCTGTTTACTATATACGTTTATTATCATCACGTCAGGAAGAGCTGGCAGAGGAAATCCCACTGGCGAAACTGATGTTTTCGGTTGAAAAATTTCACATATCAGTTGATGTACTCAGAAGTATACTGGAGGAGGCACAATGGGCGATTGTAGATAGAGAAGATGGACCTGTCGTTGTATTGCCTCCGCAATCTGGATTCTCAATAAACTCTGATTTGGATGTTGATGAGTTTCTAGATAACGACTATCGACACCACGATCATGAAAATGATTGGGATACTACGGAAGTAGGCACTCCCCCTGGTTATTATTTTGATAGTTACATGGAAACAAATACAGAAAATTATACAGAAGAAGGTGAAAATTGGGATGATGAAGTGCATAGTGATACTCGTGGCAGCAATTATAATCTGAACAGCAACAATCTGGAGCACTCTGAAATGCACGATACAGAAAATCCTGGGGACAGTTTAGACAATCAGCAGACTATGGAAGATTTGAATGATGAAGATCTATTATTAAACCCATCGCAAGACCAATTGAACATAACACCTGGTACATTTAGTGCTGAAACAGAGCTGTCGATTAATTTTGTTCCGATTGAATCAGATTCCACAAATATCGATTACTCTAACGATTCTGGTAACACGCTCAATTCGGCGCAACAAAACTTGTCTGTACCACTTCTCGTGTCTACTTTATCACAGACATTACAGTGTCTAAACAATGACGGTGATCACTCCTTGACTGCAAAAAGGAACCATCATTTACCTCAAGAAGACTTAAAAAGCTCACAAAATGAAGGAAGTTATGTAGGAACATGCATGAAGGGTACTGAAAATTGCATAACAAATGAAAAGGCTAACCTTTTTGTTCATCCTGGTTTGAATTCTTCCCAGCATATGGAGCATGAAAGTAAATGCAGTTCAGAATTACAAACGTGCTCCTATCTGGTCGAAATGGAAAATAATATTAAAAATATTGATTTACAAGTTGACACGTGTCTGCCATGTAATCAGGTGAAAAGAATACTGTCCACTAATTCTCCATCAAGATACGAAGAAACTGAAGCAAATACAGACACTGACTTTTATTCAGGGGCGAACAAAACATCTTCCATTTCAACTGAAGAGGCAACATTGTTGTTGTCATGTGAGAAAAGTGTGCTGATTGATAATGAACATTTATTATTAAATGAAAAGAGGTCTTTGGAAAATGAACAGGCTTTCAATAATGACAGAGAACATTCGAAAGTAAGCGTTGGTAGCACTGCAAAAAATTGCAATGAATCTACATCTTACAGTCACGATAACCATAATCTACAATGTTGCACAAGCATCGAGTGTTTACACACCAAAAATAAAGGCTCCTATGTAAGCATCTCTGATTTCTCTCCAGCTACAAGTGATAGTCGTAAACGTTTCTATGCTTCATATGATAATGTAGATTCTCATTCTCAAAAGTTACAAACTGATTTGCTTGACAATGAAATAGACAGATTTGAAGGGATGAAAAGCCAAGATAGCATGTCATTCAAAAGTATAAGTGACTGCAGTTTGGATCTTCAACCGAAATATACAAGTACACCTCACATATTGGCAGATTCCTATCAAATGCAGATGACAGGCGATAATAAGGCACAAGAACTTTCAGAGCAGGCGAGTTTAGACGAGAACAAATGTGTACTGTTGCTCCAAAGTGCTCCACATATTGTGCAACAATTCCCTGTGGTTGAAGGTAAAGATTCTGAAAGTCTAGGTCATGAACCTATGATGGAGCAAATACTAGAAAAGTCGGAAGATCAATTTTCCGATCCGGAAATGAATTTCTCATGTACAAATATTCAACTCTACCAAAGTGACAGTTCCTCAAAAGATGATTCTAGCTTACAAAAAAAATCCTCATTCGAAGGTATCATTAACACATAATTAGGGCTAAATTAAATTTAAAGATTATTTGGGAAATGAATGATTAACATGTGATATTCTTACAGGTGAAAAGTTAATCAAGAATGACTCAATCTACTTAGAGTCAAGAACTGTTGAAGACATTTTTTCAAGTACGAGTCAACTTTCTTTGCAAAGCAATAGCGATATCAGTTTATCTGGAACTGCAAGTACTGCAAGTAGCAATGTAGATAGATGGTATGTGGCAGAAACAAACCCCATGTATCAACGAGATATTGTTGTACTAAAAGGTGGAAACGATACTGCAGACAATCCTAATGAAGAAGCAGCATCTGACAGTGACGCAACTGTGTATGGTGAAGGGAGAAGTGATGAAAGAGAAAACGATAAAGCAATAAGTCACACATCGAAAACAGCAGATCACTATTGTGAACATACAACGAATGTTCCAGTGCAACACACCTTCAACGAACATATCGATGAAAATTTAGACAAAACAGTAAGCACATTTGGTACCGAAAGCGCTACATTGTCTTCCAGTGACTGGGTGTATAGTAAAACAAACGATAAATTTGTTTGTGAACTTTCGAAAAAAAGAAATTATACAGAAAATGTTGCTGATGATTATTCTGTAAAAATTCCAGAAGATGAAGATCATTTAAAAATGGAAAAAATCCGTTCGGATCCTTTTACAGAATGTAGTACGAGTATACAATATCAGTTTGCGACGGTAAATCATCGTACATCTACAATATTCATACCAGAGTGTACAGAAATCCAACCAGCCTGTAATGCAGATCATGTTGCGTCAATAGCATTATCACATAGTAACTTGGCAAAGCAGACTGCAAATTTAGATGAATCATCTGTTGCTAATGCAAAAATGACTTCAGAAAATTTCTTGGACAATATATGTGATGTATCGAGTTCTAAAATGGCAGCTGACAGTTCTGTTAGGCGATCAGATCATAGGCTAGATATATCTGAGGTAACAAATACTTTGACTGATTCCACAAAGATCTTATCTGAAAAAGTTGAAGCGACTAAATGTAAATTAGAAGCTACCTTAGAATCACAAAGGAAACTGGCTACAAGTTCACCACTCATGTCTGCTGAAACAAAATTAGTTCACACAATTAAAAATGTGGAGTACGTTCAAGATACTGGTAGAAATTGTGACATTGACCAAAATACAACGCAAATTCGCAATCAACAATCTCAGAACAGTGATCATGTGACAACAGTTCAGACTACAACAGAACGGCTCGATTATGATAGAGGTCTATCTTCACATTCATTTCAGGGCCACTCGAATTATTTGAATTCATTCGGGGTTTCAAGTGAGATAAAAAATAAAGAGCTACCACTTACTGATATTTTTAACACACATGCAAGTCAATCACAACCAGCGGTACTATCGAACATCAAATCAATTCCAAGTCACGAAACTGTAACTCTATACAATGTAGGAAAAGTTAAAAAAGAACAAAATCAATTACAATACGAATCGGAGCCCTCGAGAGCCGCAGAATATACAGATACAAAACCATTTTCACCAGAATCGTTGGACACACCGCCTAACAGTTGGTCTCCAGAAATAATGGATTCTGGTTACCCAAATTCGGCTTCTGCACATGACGTAACACCCGAGTGTGAGTTATCAAGCATTGCAAATGACAGAATATCAGATTCAGATTCAGCCAGTGTCGGAGAAGTTCCTGTACCAGGATTTTACGAGTTCGTCGAAGTTGAAAATGGTGACTTGGCAAATAACAACAGAGACGATGAGGGAAATAACGTAATTGCATTTGAGGCAAATGATAACCTAGATGATCTACAACCACTAATTGATGTACTTGAAAATGACATGGAGAATGAAAACGATATTTATGTACTCCAAAATGGATTTCCGATGTGGCTGTTGAGGATACTAGAGATGGCTAATCCAATAGATCTCGAAAATATTGGGGGTGCACATGCACAACTGTATCCAGCTCTTCAAGAACAAGCGGGTGAGATTTCTTAACCTTGTACATGATTATCCTTCAGATCAAATATTTTAATGGCACAATGGTCTCTTCCATTTATTTCAAATCCATGAACTCCATATTTTGATCCAAAGAGCAATGTACAGAGTGTAGATAAATCTATTTTGCTGTAGGCGGAGATGCTGCAAATGTAAATGCAGAAAACGACGAGGGTTTTGATAGCAGCTCGTTAGAAGATGATAGCGACATTGAGGATGACGACGCTGATGATGCCACTTCTGTTTCGAGCGACGAAACTGAGGATCATAGTGGTGTGAATCCGAGAAGGGATTGGAGAGCAGGTGGTGATCCATGATTACTAAAATGAATGAAGAGTTGTGCTGGTATGGTAAGTTGATTTGAAAAAGATTCTTACAACCGTTTTACCTATATACCAATATTCAAGTCACATACTTTTCAGAAAATTTGAAGATGGGTGAGTAATTGATATTTAAATTAGCGAGTTTAAAGATGTTGTTCTGCAAACTGATTATTGAAGAGTGATTTTACGTTCCACGACTTTTTTCAAGTGCCAACTAAAAAACATTTAAAATTGCAAAACGTTTTGAGATATTTTGTGACGGTTTGTGCGTATTGCCAGTTCAACAAATTCTGTGCAATCGAGACCTTAATCTTGATATGTAGAAATGAAGAATATGTATGCATATTATAATATTTTTACTACCTTGGTGATACATTGGATTGAACTGAAGGATGGCACAAATAACTTTTGAACAATACAATCAATCATATTCACAGTCAGGGGAAGTGCAAAAAATATTCCAAAGAAATCTTTGTATTCTTTTCGAATATTTAAGATAGCAATTTCTGGCACCGCAAGTCAGAAATCTGATCCACATGACTTCGAGTTATTTTGGAAAACTGCCGAAAATCATTATCATTGGTTATATCATTCCCAACATTTGTTGGATATTTGAAATGCAAGAACTAGATTCGACTTTGTTGATGTTTTTGTTTTACGTCATTAAGATATATTAAAATTAACAAAGGTATTGTGCTCAGACATGATTAAGATCGAATAAATGTCCAGAATGGTGAAAATATCTATAGAGCTTACAATGTGCTTTAGCGTCGCCATATAAAAAGGAGACAGTACAAGAATTTTATGTACAAAACTATATAATCATCTACTGTGTAATGTAATTGTTTAGGGCCAGTAACTAAATCAAAACTAAACCAACTAAATTTAAAATCTTTAAAAATATTAACGTCATTTATAATTGGCTCCTTTTTACATAGAAAGATAATTTTTACACGTATTTACCAATACCTTCTGACCTCTAACAATTAATAACACATACATGTTGCATCTGCATATAAGTATGTTATTGAGCTTTGTATTTCTATACTTGTACATAAATATCAAAGCTTGTATTGTTTGAAAAATATACAGCTATTTAGAACTAATATTTTTTTTCTAAATCAAATAATCTGTGATTCTTGAATTTTTATTGTGGTTTCCAACAAGTGCAGCTTTTTGGGAATGTAAATTATCAATAATAGAAGTGAGAAATTCCCTTGCTGTATATTATACGGCAGCTTCCAATATTATTAAATTTATTTGAATGTAGAAAAAATTCGTTTGTCAGTACTTCGATAATCTATCTAAAGTATATTATGTCTTTTCACATAAAGGTACTAAATGTTGAAGCTTTAAATTCATTGTTATGTTTTCGATGCATTCAATTTTTTTCTTATGCAACAGGAATAACAATATGTTATATTTTGTGCAAAGTTTAAAATGAATGATATCCATCAAATCAATTTATTGTTAGTTAAAACTGTTTGTATTGATTAAACTTTTATAATAAGTCTGTGTGGCTCTCGATCATCACTGTATCGTTACGCTTTATGATAGTATTAGATAAAAGCGTAATACAAATTGGTATAATCTGTTATCTATTAGCTTTTCATCATAATACTCTCAGATTTGAATGATAGAGCTGAATAGGGTAAATCTTGTCAGATGGTAATTTTTAGAAGTTGTCATGTATAAAATATTCTAAGACTGAATTCGCATATCATGGTATATTTCTTGAATGATATGAAGACTTTGGACAAAAAATAAAAGATTAAAATGAATCTTGTAAATATATTCATTTTTAATTCCAACAATAAAACTTAAATACATATCAAGAGATATTAGGTTTATAATATTAAAATGTGCAAACAGGTGATCTTTGAAAAAAAAAGATCAATAATAGTAAAATTACAGTATCTGATAATTAATAGAAAGTACATTAATTACTCAACTTTTTGTAGCAAAAATCTCAATAATATCAAATATTTCTAGCGGGTTAGTGAATCAGCGCAGTATGTTACGTATTGTATCACTCGAGCGATGAAACTGGCTTGAATCGAAAGTGTCAAAATATTTATCCACATAAATTGACGACCAAGCAAATAATAATTACCTATACTTTTATCTTCATGAAATTAAAATAGGTCGAACTAAGGTATGTAAATAATTGAGCTATTTTATTCAGTCGCATTGTTTATTTCAATAGCGGTGGAATAAAATTACAAGGTGTACAAGGTAACATGTATCAATATAATCACCGTAACTTTTATATGATCAGTTGATTGCTTATTATATTAATATATACAGTTATTGTGTGATCTAACTGGTTTTAGTAAATCATAACATTAATACTATCAGTGTAACTCAGAGTCACTTGCATAATAAGCTTTCACATATCGTTCTCCTTTACTCATCATTGTTTTGTTTTCGTGTTACAAATTTTTTGGAATACTTTGATGTTGTAGATATAAAAACGCTAGCGACAGAGAGCTAATTCCAAATGAAATTTATAATCATGTGTCTGCTTTTATCTGCGGTACGTGGTTATATTCAATGGAGTTCCTATTTATTGGGACTACTAGTGTTTTGTGATCATTACGAAAAGCTCTGAAAACAATAATTACAGTTTTCAACTTAGATTCGACTGATTTTCTAGCCTTCCAATCAGGCAATTTTACCTCTTAAACCTCATCTTTATTACTCCAATGACATGTAAGTACACAAAAGTCATAGCCGGTTAAGAATGGAGGATGCATCAGCCCCCGACCGGAATTTCACTCAAAATTGGTCTGAAGTTTTCTCATACGGAAACACTAATCTGTACCAAATATTAGATCCAGTCTGATATTATAACACCGATAATCAAGAAAAACGTGTTTTCTCAATTTTTGTTCGTATTCTTTTTTCCAAGCAACCGAACCTAATGAAAAACCTGTATCACATTAGAACTCAAAGTTGAAAGAGCAGAATACAAATTCAAACACCACTTTTTTCTTGATAACTTGTATCATAGATGCGGGTGCAACCTCATATTTAGCATGAATTAGTGTTTCATAAAAGAATTGCAGACTAATTTTGAGTGAAATCCCCGGCGAGGGCCTAACGGGCATTCTTGGCCGGCTATGGCCGTTCATATCACTTTCAGTTGGAATAAAGTCAATTTTTTATTGTTCATAATAACTTTATAGAATTGTCGTGTATTTGTTTCAATGTATAATCATATTTTTCTAGGAAATGCATCGGTCATAACAAAAATGATCTTACTCGTGGATAAACAATGATAAGGTAACTAACTCTACTCTATTCAAATACACAAATCATTTTTGAAAAAAAGTATAGTATTCAGGAAAAGTGTAAGAAATGCTGAGGCAACATATCTCATTATGACTTTGTGATATATTAACACACACGCTCCATAAAAAAGCTCTCTTAGAAAACATATATGCATATCATCAATCGTCGATGATTGAATATTACGAAACATATTTACGATTACATTTCAAGAAATAATCTCAAAGAATTGGACTTTCGTTATTCTTTATACGCATATCCAAGATTTGAAACCTGATTCCCAATATGGCCTCAGAATGATACGTTCATTTTTACCAAAGGAATGGTGAAAGTGTATCTTTGAAAATGTTGACTGCCAATGAAGAACACCTGCCCATTCGTATATTTTCCCAGTTTATGCAGTTCAGTATGTTTAAACTAGTTTTTATAAAACACGTATAATCGTACTTTCTAATGTCTTGGATGTTTTCTATGTATTACGTTTTTATTATATTAATTTTCAACTGTGCAAAATTGTTGATTTAATATCAAATGAGTAATTACAGTTACTTGCTAATGAATTAACAATTTACTATGGCAACTACAAAACAAATTTACCCAAATAATATTCATAATATAGGATATTCTACTGGTATAATAGCGCTTAATAAAAAAAAAATTATTAATTTCATTATTGTAATAAATTTCTTTAGTAATAATGTCTTTATGTGAATTTATGTAACGTACTACGGAATCCTGCATGTATAATTATGTTCTACATGTGTTTAGCTTATCATTTAACTATATGAACATGCACTTCATATACAGATCTTTGTTATGTGCACTGCACAGCATTTTTTTTTTTTTGTTTTGTGGACTTCAATCTGATTTTAGTTATATGCTGAAATTAAATCACGAAGTAAATCTTCACTTACTATCCTCATTTTGCTAATATATTTTGAGTCGATACAGATTCATAATCGCACATCTCCTGATACATTTCAGACTCACCAATTCAGACAACTTCCTTCAGATTATCACGGCTCTGAGAATGTATTGTATGTCTTACATCTCCACCAGGAGCACTATCACGTCTCAAAATACCTGGACCAACCACGTCCCGTTTATTAGCAGCTTCTTTTATACTAGACAAAGTTTTACTGAGCCATGGCCAGCTATTCCTCGCAGCTTGGAGCTCGGAAGCAGTGGCATGGAGTTGATGTGTTAGATCCTGTGTAAAAATAAATACCCTTAAAAACCTGTACGGCTGTGACGCATGTCTAATATCTGTTAACTGTCACAATAACTGTTAATTGTGACACATCGATATTAGGGGAAAAATGGAAAAACAAGGTGTCTTACGAACCTGGTTTCTGCATTCAGCCTCTACATGAGCCAATTTAGTTTGTGCTAATTCCAACTCTAACTCCCTAACTCGTTCCTGAGCTCTATGCAGTACTGAATCGATTCTGTTTTCCATATTCTGCGTCGAATCAGGCAGTGCTTTGGGAGATTGCACGATGCTACTTCTACACTGCTCACAGTTAGAAACTTTCGACTGTAACAATGTATTCGTTTTAATACTCTCAAATAAATTTTCGAACTTCATTGGATTGAAGAATTTCATACATTGCTGTAACTCAGTGTAGCATTAGGTTAAACACTTTCAAGAAATCATTTTATTGCATAATGCTTTGTTTACTTACACGTAAATCATTCAGTGCACTTTTGGCCACATTGTGGTCATCTTCCAATCTTTGACAAATCTGAAGTGAAATGAAAATATGAATATCTTATGCGTAACGTATCGTAAGCAGGAATATTAAAACAGAATCATCGTATAACATGAAGATTTTCCATGTCGATTCAGTTGCTCGCATTCGTAATTGTGAAAAAAGTTCCAAATTAGTATTCCTACATGTGATTTACCTGTTTGTATTCAGTGATGATCACACTACTCCGCCGATTTTCTGTGCAAGCCTTAGCTACTTCTCTCTGTAGCATTTCCTTTACCTGTGCAAGTTCAGCTTCAAGTCGTAGCTTCTCTTCTTCACCTCTCGCCACAGCTCCACGTAACTGTTCAACTTCATTACTGTATTCGTCAGCATTTTCTTGCGCCTCTGTACGAAATATTGGCATTATTATATCTTTGTAGTCAGCAGTTTATTCACTGTTCTATCAAAATTCTTGTCAATATTCCTTTTGTACTTTAGAAACTGGGAATATGTTGATATTATTTGTGACATAAATGCTGACAAGTCTTGGTTCGTTACTATACTGGTATTATCTTCGTTGTTTCCTAAACAGCACCTCTCAACCACATCCTATGTAAGTCAAATGACATAAAAAACTTGGTGCTCAACAACCGGCTAATCAAAAGTGAAACAATTCACTGCTGTTTTACCATTTATGTACTGTGCTATAATGTGAAATCAAGTTATTCATGTAGCTAAAAATAACCACAAGGTAATGTGGTCAGTTAACAGATAACATTCTATCTAGCTTGAATTACAGATTTATCATTATACTTGTGTTACTAAAATACAAATGAATACGGACAGGGTGATTGAAAATATTTGTTTCTCCTTAAAAATGCATCACGTCGATACTCGTAATATTATTATGGATCATAAATGATTTTAAGACGCTCAAAATTATTATGTCATGATAGAATAATATAAATCAGATTTGAAATATATCATAATTACTATTATTTGCAAATCTTCTGCTCCAATTTGTCATTGCTTGAAATTATCAAAGACTTGACTACTACCTGCACTCTACGTGTTTAAATCATTCCACACGAATGATACATTTTGACTGATGTTAATCTTAAATCGGTATTTTGTTTGTCTCAAATGCATGTTTATTCTTATACGAAACATAACGCTGTGGACTACTTTCAAATATTAACAGCGCAGTGGAAAAACATATCTTTAAGTCATAGTATGTGTTCATAGAGTAGTGGAAATTTTACAAATATTAATATTTTCACTCCAACATAATATCTGTGTTATATACTACCAACAAGAAAAATGTATCGAATGCTACAAGTTGTGAAACTCCGTCAAGTTTGCTTGTGATACATAAAACGTTTGAAGTTATTTAAAAAATCTTTAGTATAATCGATCTCTGCCAATTGCTCGTATAGCATAGGTACAATGACCACAAGAAACGTAATAAATCATTTTACGAAAGCTTGACATTCAAATATTTTATTAGATTCAATTTTATTACACCTCAGTGCAAGTGATAAATAAAATATATAGCTATGCAACACCCGGCTTTTCATGCAAAGTGATCTTGGTTCTGCTCTGTCCAGTAATGAGAAGACTAAACTCTGGGTTTGTTATTGATGTTTGCTTATCCATGTCAGCAAAATAATATGTATAAAGTGCAAGATATGCAATTGTCTTTACTATTTATAAATAAAGAGAATTGGCGTTCGCGATGAAAAAAATGATATCATCAAGTTTGAATACAAAATTTGTATCAAAAGGTCAGAAACTGTATTATGTTCGTCTCTAAGGTACTGTTATATAAGAATGGTTCATGAAATATGAAACAGCTTCTCTTCGTGAAATCATGACGGTGCACACACTTGAAAATTTCTAGTAGCTACACAAATAGGGAGTTGCAATACTCTAGATTCGATTTATATCTAAGTCTCCTATTTAAACCAAATTCAAGTTAAATTCTAAGATAATTACCAAAATGTGTTTTATAGAAAATACTAAAGTAGAAACAACCCTTGCTGCAAATAACATGCCTATGTTTCTCCGTTCTTAGAGTCACCAGAGATCTAATGTATATAAATACCGCATTCACTATGTAGTTTAGAAACATAACTAACTGATGTAACTTGATTGCTTGTGTTCGCTATGGCTTATCAGCGTACATGCACCTTTAACGATCACCTGGCTCTTGATTACTACGTATTGTATGTAGGCAATGACGTTAATGTTTATCATGTATGTATAAAGCGTTTCGTATTCATTACTCGATACTAATGCTTTGACATTACAATTTTTATAATTCAGACTTGGAGTATTGCATTGTTCATGACAACAGTGAAGTAGACTCTACCTAAATATTTTTCTGCGGCCAAACGACTCAAACAAGAAGAAGTGATTATAACTTATTACCCACGATTATTTGCATACCTATACCTGACAACTGTGTAGGAGCATCGATTCTACAGAAATCAGTTCTACAGAGTAAATGCTGTACAGAATATGGTCTGCAGACGCATATCTATAGAAATATTTCTCTACAGAACATTTTCATACAGAAAAGAATTCAAGATTGACATCAGAAATCCTGCATTAGTTATTCTACACAAGAACTATTCTACAGAACCGTTTTCTAATTTCACACATCCAACACAATACCCGTTAGACACAACCCGCACATAAATACAATACAAATAATTTGAATTAAACTAGTTTAAATTAAATTAAATTAAATCAAAGTGTACGAGATTGACGATTAAATGCATGACTTTGACGATTCGATGATTGCTCTGAATGTGGGTTGTGTCAAACAAAATCTGCAGAAAAATAATGTGAAGAAAAATTTCTATACATAAATATTCTGTGGAAAAGTATTCCGTAGAACAATTCTCTTGTAGAATAATTCATGCAGGATTATTCCTGATGTGAATCTCGAGGTTCCCTCTGTAGATAAATATTTCTGCAGAAACGAGTCTGTAGAACATGTTTTGTAGACCGTTTATTCCGTCGAACTGATTTCTGTAGAATCAAACCACATTTAAAACTGTATCTCTAAAAGTGGTAGCACTATTTGGATGAGATCTTTGAGTAAATAATGATAAGTACATGAGCTTAATGAAAATGAGATCTCTGGGCCTTTTGCATGAACTGCTTGACATGTAGTCTTTAAGATGAAATATGTAAGCGTGCACTCGATATTTTAATCTCAAAACCTTAATCATGGGTTTAAATATCTTGTAAACTGATCTAAGATTTTTTTTTTTTTGTACTTTTTGAGGAATTAAAAACAAGATTTCATCAATTTCATATTAAAGTGAAAAATATATTTTGAAAAATTTATTGACGTTTAAATTAAGGGAAAGTGTCAACTCATAACATCGCTCTACAAAATTAAAAATTTCTTGTGTTCTGGTGTTTGAGAACGTAGAATTTACGAATATAATTATGATTGTATTAGATTGGCTCTAGTTTTTATGTTATTGTAGTATTGAATTCGAGATGACTCAATATTTATGAGCGAGTATCTCTTAATCGGTTAGTTAGGAAATTTCTATCTCAGTACGTTTTTGTAGAGCGTGGAATTTCGTATAAGAATCCATATTGAGATAGTTTATAAATTCAGCTGTTTACGAGACAAAAAATATTCAAACATATTTCAATTTTTTTTACATGTTATTTTGATGGAAAATGGAAACAATCGATATTAAGAGCTCATATCTGGCTGAGGTATTCTATTTGATATGTTCCACCGACATTTTGATGCGCATATGAAATAAATATTTTTTTTAAACATCCTAATAGCCCCCCTTCTGACTAAACTCGTGGTGCCGCCTTCTTCATGGTCGGAATAACAAAGTATCATATTTTCTGTATTTTTCCCACTTTGGTCTGAATAAAGTAAGTATAACTAAAGCTATTGAGTGTAACTAAATACAGATATTAAGTGTAACTAAAGCTATTGATAGTATTTTTTTGATAAAGTTTAGATATTTAGAAAAAAAGTCAAATTTTTCACCTATAAATTGCTTTTCTTAATCACATATGAAAATGTCAATACAGTAAAAAGCTAGAGCCAATTTAGAAAAATAACGCATATTCCCAGAGTCATTGATATCAAATCTTTCAAAGACCACTCAAATATCAAGGACAAAAAACCATTGTTGACCAGTCTTATTGATTCAGTACCAACATTGCCTAAAATAATATGGACTTCTGTTAGTATGGTCAGAATATTTCATAAAATGTATATTCGCTCCAGAAATCACACGAAAAGTACAGTAGAACCTTGATTACCCTGACCTCAATTTTCTGAATCGTCTGTTATCCAAACAACTTGCTTCATCTGAATGTTTTATATCTATTACTTGAATAAATCACAGAAAGATAAAGTAAATAATTGAGGTTCTACCGTAATTCATTCATTTTCAACAATAAACTTCACAACAATTTTTCGTATGAATTGTGGATAACCATTTCGACGGTTGAATGACAGAACATGACATTAGTATATTAAACGTTAACAAAATCAAACTCCATTCCCAAAATGCACCATGCGTTTTCAAAATGCTGAAACAAGCAACAAAATAAAAATTAAAAAAAAATATTTGTAGGGATGGGATTGAAGGAATAATTTATAGAACTAAATAAGTATGTTTCGTACTAACGAGGCTATTTATTTTCAACAAATAGTAATAAATAATATAAACAAAGGGAAACACAACTTTTGTCAGATAAAGTGGCTGTGTCCAATTGACAGAAAGGTAATATATAAGACATCCCGTATGATTGCTAAATATAAAAGCAAGTTGATTTTTTTAATGATCCAATGTCTTATAATTAGATGAAATGCAAGAAAAAAAAGCCATCCGCCCTAATTTCCCGATTTCGTAAATATTCATAACTATTCAGCATTTTAAATAATTAAGCTACATATGTAATATCACTTTTTGCATATACTTATTGCTTAGTAAAAAGTACCTAAATTTTTGTTCGTTTTCGAAGAGAGAAATATACACATACTCTCCGAGTCGATTTCAGTGAACACCTGATACACAAATTTTATCCCACATAACATGAAATATGTAAGTATAAAAGTAAGAAAAATTAAAAAAAAAGTTATTTCTTTGGGATCCTCAAATGTGTGATATCCTCAGTAGTTCGGAAGTGTCAGCTCTAGAAAATCTCTGATTAAAAAAATTAGACAACTGACTTCCATACTTTTCAATTTTGTCTATTGGCATTTTAACGAAATCCCCTGCTTTTGCTACATCTGCAAACCACAAGGAATCGCTGGCACGTGAGACAGGATTTCGTTCTGGAATATAATTTGCTGTCTAAATCGATTGTTAGTTTTCGACTAAATTGTTTAATATATTGTGCAAGATTTTGAATCCACCACCTGTATTTCAGATTAGGAGATGGAAAGCTAATAGAATTCATTTGACATGCTTGATAATTTAGAGATCGAAGATTCCAAACTACACACCTGGTACTTAAATATCACACATGAATATATAAAAGACTATATTTAAATTATCACTATTTCTTATATAATTAATGGTCTTTGGGTATTTTACTGTGGACTAGGACATTGAATACCAGGACATCATACACAAGCAGTTAGCCCTAGGTCATGCATGCTTTACAATCTATTTACCTACTTACGAGACTAGCTTGGTCATTTATTATTGTGCCAATTATCAAGTACGTTTTTGAAATTCACCCGCTACAACGCATATTATTCCCAATGTGTACAATATTCTTTCATTTCCATTGATCTACCGAAAAGCTTACAAGGTTCTTATTTTTCTCCACAAATGGTCTGATAATTTTAAATGCCAAAGTTTTTCTAATTAATATACAAAAAATTGTTTTAGGCTTGCATTGATGACAACAAGGGTAGAGTATTTTTGATCACTTTGTAGCATTCAAAATCAACAGATACCAGTGGATAATCTAAAAGCCTGTAGCGGTAATTATGAGATTCTTGATTATTCTGAATACTATCTTCCACAATTTACATTATATTATTCATTACTATTCAGCTAAAGTAATCCTATAAAAGTTTTATAATGCAATAATCCTATAATTTTCAGTTGTGATTGCCAAATTCTCTTATTTCGACTTACATTGTTCTTTACAGATTTATTTCGCAGAGAACTGCTTCTCGAAATGAATTGAAATAACTTTTACTATCGTGCTTCTAAGCAATGATAAGGTTTAAAACAATTTGCGTGGAAAGTTACAAGTGATACAATAATAACAACAACAAAAAAAAGGCTATGTGCTAATAACATATGTTTCGTGAAGTTCGGAGTTCAGAAAGTCACGTATTTCCCTTGTAAATTAAGCTACATCTGATGTTCCTGTGCCAAGTAATGGTAACACTGGGCCGTAACAAAACACGGTAACGGGCAGAAAAGTTGAATATAGAGAGCACACAGACAATGTTAGCAATTTTGTAAAAAAAAAATACCTTACTGATTCATCACGGTTGTAGTTTACAAGTGTGCAAATATAATAGCAGCTCATGTAACACCAATTTTGATATTAGAGAAGAATAAATAAAAACACCAAACTCGATAAAATCCTCCCATAATTAAGCGGGTATAAAACCTTAAGCATTTTGTGCATATAGCATCAAGGAATGATAGAAAAAACAATTTTTTTAAACATTGAAGAAATCTGGGACTAAAAATCGATTGAATTGCGGCCAATCGGCGCAGTTTGGATAAATCTTACATAAGTAGGCAATAGGAATAACCAGTATCAAGTCAATATAGAATCTGAAAGTCATTGCCACTTGTGAGAAAAATAATCTGCAAGCATGTACCTTTGATAAAACTTCAGTCAACTACAGTAGTAGTAAGAGATTGAACAAGACGGTTACATAGATGTTTTATATGTTGTAATCGATTAGAAACTTCATGTTTTTGCACTATTAATTTCACCTAAAGATGTCCAAATAATAAAATAACAATAAATAGATAATATTGTTATTTGTGAATTCGTCACAAACGAATGATTGAGTATCTTACACTACACGCACAACCAATTAGAATAAGCAATAGAAAGAAGAACAGCCTATCAAGAATAAACGAAATGGAAAGTTGCGCATGAGATACAGTGGAGACACACAGTTCAAACATAGAATATGAAATTACCTTTAAGTGTCATGAATTCAGCTTCGTACTTTTTCAGTTTCTTCAACGCAACTGAACACGCTAGTTTCATCACATAGCGTGAAACTTCTTCATTACGACAACGTTTTGGCAAGTGAACTCTGAAGTATTTCAATATACTTTCAAAGTCTAACTGAAGCAACTCTTTCTTACACAGCTGAAACGAGTAAAAACAATTATACCTTTTGATATTATTGCACTGAACATTAATACAGTATTTATAATTATTCTTTCTAACATTGTCTCATTCACTGTTACAAAGAAATTTTGTGAAAAGTTCATCAACAATTTCCAAATTGTTGAAATATTCTTCATTCTTCTAGTTCAACTTGTAATGTATAACTTAATTTGAAGGGATAAAAATTTATTGTCGAGGCAAAATAAGGGACAGAATTTCTTTCTTGATGTTATTATCTTACCGTTAGTAACGCTATGGCCACTTGGAATAATGTGTCCAGACCTTGGAGTAAAAATACATCCAAAATGTGAAAGACTAGATACAACGGAAATCTAGCTGTGAACAGTGTTAAAAACCACTGTGCAGCAAACATATGAGTTTCTACTCCACGATCATAGAAATGTTTGTACAATTCCGGTAGTTGGTCCTGCAATCAAAAGTATTATCGAAAAAAAAAAGTTTACCAAGTTTTATATTCACAATATTGTTTCACCATACAACGTCTTGACAATAATCATCAATTTTTAAGATTTCACAATGATTTTCCATCATGGAATTTCAATTAAAATTAAATCTGTTGTATCAACTAATCTAAATGATGCGATAAAAATGTTACCTCGATGAGACGATTCAACTGGTAAAACCGCATGTGAAGATTGTCGAATCTATCTTTGTACAAATTGCGAAGGCCATAATCGTACATTAGTTTAACTAACACACAGAAAGCCTGCTCCTCTGGCATCTACAAAAATTGAAAGAAAATATTTATGAGTCTTGGAAACTCTTATACCAAATTAAATATAATTGAGTTGAGTAATTTGCCGAGCGTAACTCACATGTAACAGTAAACTAGCAACGAGAAAACTGAGTCCTTGGCAATAACCAACTTCTTCATCATAAACAGCATAAGCCTTACTTATTCTGTAAAGTGAGTCTTGGCCTAGACCACCTGTTTCTTTGAAGAAATCGTGGGCTGGGAAAGTCCTATTTATATCTCTCAAGATAACACTCTCGCAGCTGCTTTCCTATTTAGGAAAGTAAATATTAGAATATATTCTGCATTTCTCCTTGATCAAATAATTGTGCATATGGCAATTCATTTTACATACTTTAGTGATCAGCATTCGGTATTTGTCCATCATCTCCTGTGAGTTATCGCAATTGCTCAACCTTTGCCAAACTTGCGCTCTGAGTGCTTCAGGAATTCCTAACTTTGTTAGTTTTATAAGAAGCTTAGGCCGTTGTTCATTTACTTGCCACGTGTCTAAAACTTCTGCCCAATTTGCTAACTCATCGGCAGAACAGTCTTTCGAAACCTCACCCGTACCACTCAACATCGGTTCATCTCCATCTGTGAATGATAATAATATTGCACAGTGATATAAAAACATTAAAAGTCAAACTAGAATTAAAAATTTGGTGGGGATATACTGATGAAAAAGCACAGTTACACATTCTTACAAAAGGTTTCTTTATATAAACATATTGCAGGATTCATTTTTCTTAACCCTAAAGAGAAAATGATACCTGAATCAAATTCTTCCTTAGGTGTTAATGTATCTATGCTCGTAATAGAAGGTGATCTGATCAAGGATGCTAGGTTCAAAGCGAGGTTCAATCGATTTCGGTCCAACTCTCCAGACGTTTCTATACTTTGAACTTCGTAATGCACTTCTGATCCATCTCCAGGTATAATCTAGAGTAAGCATAATTAGATATTGATTCACATAAAACATAGTTTAAGCATAAATAAGTACAAGAGTACAAAAAGAAATGATGCTTTTAGGTGCAGTGTATATTCATTTAATATCAGTTATAGTTCACCTCTTTTGAGTTAAGGTAAAACTGTTGAACCAAATGGCGTTTGTTAAAGTACCAAAATCTTTCATTCTGAGGAAAAATTTTTACGGGTGTTTCGATTAAGAACCGTACTGGTTCTCTTATCCCACGAATTACAAGATCTACCGCAACTGTCATGAAAATTTCACCCTCCTTAGGTATTTCAACATTCAAACTTTCTAAAGCCGGATCAGCCGGATCCCAAAGACCACAGATATTGTAGCATTGTTTATCCTGACCCATTGGACTTGGGTTGACCTGCTGTGATTGAATTTGAAAAACGTTAGACGATTACAAATACTGTTGGTCATTAACTGTGAAAATAATGCATGTACAGAAGCTTACAATTTGCACATTACGACACATAAATCCGTTCATAGTTCTATTTTATTTTACCATCTCCAGAAGACGCATGTCGCTGTGCTTTACATTTCGCCCAGGACTGACTAGTACTCCAAAACACCTTTCAATTTCCAGAGTTACACCTCCTTCTTTGCTCGATACTTGCTGAATGCTCAAAAAAACTTGCTTGGCAACATTGCATCTGAATTTAAAGCAATTCCTGTCCTTTGGAACTGTACTAAATCCGCCTTTTCCATCTTCTTCTTTTACCTCCATTGTAACTTCGAAGATAAAAACTCGGGAATTGCTTTTTTCATTGCCAGGATTAAATCCATTAAAATCACTGCTTGTCAACGAACTTGTCATAGAACGGGGAATTCTTTGAAAGGCTTTGGCAAAACACGCAGATACTTGACCTACCTGCACAATAAATTCATTCCCAGTGACTAAGTAATATAAATGCAGCAAATTATGAATAATAAATAAAAATTGACCATACACATTTGTAGATATCTGTTCACATCTTTGTTAGGACAATTATACCATTTACACAAAGTATCATAATAATCAAACCTACTGCTTCTGGTATGTCACAGCGAAATACATGGCACTGGAAAATAGCTGATTCTAAGGTATCCCCATGTGACCATGTAAAAGCAAAACATGCTGCGCATATTCCAGTAGCTTCGCCACGTGCATAAAATAGTATACGCTGGACTTCGTAGTGTGCCATCGCTTGCTGATTTGTAGCATCGTATAAGCTATTACAAAAAAATTTCCCATATTTAAACAAGCTATGGAGCCAGTTGCAAACTTCACAGTTGTTTTCGATTTAATGGAAAATGGGGAGTGTGAGTGCATCGAAATTTCTGCACCTTTAATAAAAGCATATGCTAATCACATTTACGTACCCACGAAACGTCACACGTAAGAGTATAAAAGTGAGTATGAGTTGAATGATTTAATGACATGTATCACTTTGCAATTATTATAATTGCTAATATAATTCCACTACAAACTTTGATTTGCAGAGTTTTAAGTGGTTCAAGAATCTTTCAGCAATATTATTGTAAAAATCAAATAAGTAAAATGAATTAGGAAAACCTTACGAACTGATTAAGATTAATGATTTTAATGGAAAACAGTGTGCTCTAAAATACATTTGGACGGAACTAACTTTCAACTATGAGTTCTTTATAGCAGTACAAAAAAAATAAAATAACAGAATAATTTAGGGGGGACAAGAGTCGGACTGTGAAGCCTGAAGTTACCGCTCCAAGGTATTTAGATTGATAACTTACACAACACTGCCTTGTGAGCAACTAGGTATAGATACAGATACTTTTATTCCCAAATTTGGTGCCTGTTCAGCGTACAATATTGCCATATTGCGCTGGATTTCAGCTTCAGATTTAGGTGCATTTATCGCGGCAGCACCCAGGTATGTAACGCCATTAAAAATAGTGCACTCCTGTTGGACGTGTGATGCTGAAAATATTTCTATAAGAGAATGATTATCACCACTTGCCGATCCACTAACATAAATCACTTTCTTGAATCCAACGACCAAAAAATACTAATAAAGTGACAAGGATAATTGATTTGAATTTACCTTCTTCTACATAATCATCTGGTTTCATTGGATCCTGTTTTTCTGAAGTTACCATATTTGGAGTTGCTTCGTAGAATTTACTGTGACCAACATATCGTATTTTATCATCATTCTGTTGTTCAGCTGTTATAGCCCTCACTTCAATTTCATTTTCCATTTTAGAGTCTTCGGTGAGCAGCTGTAATCACATTGAAAATACTTTTCTGAAAGAACTTAAATACCCCAGATTTGAATCTCAGTGTTAGAAAAAATTTTCCACTTCACTTAAGTATTCTGATAGTAAGAACAGCAATTTACAGTATGAGTAGGTGTGGCCCGTCGATATGTCGATTTTACAAATTTCAAAAGGGCAACCATTTCGCAGTTGATGAAAAACGTACACTTTGCCTTTGTTAATGTCAGGCACTTAAGTCAGGTTAATTTTGAGACACATTTTGCAGAGATATATTACAATTCAGTGAATGATATTCAATACTTAGAAGTACATGGTATGCAATGAGAATGAAATACGTTATAAGTGTGGTTTTAAAATGAGAAAATAAACATGTCAATAAAAAGGTGTAATGTCAGACAGAAATACAGAATAACAATGAATGATGAAGTTTACGAAACTAACTACAGTCGCACATGTGGTTAAGCTAGAGAGACGGCTTGTTGTTTCCTTGAGTCATCTCTACGTGAAAAGACTGAGGGTATCTCACACAGATAATTTTCTTACTAATTACAATACTGACAACGATATAACGTATACCCATGAAACATTTGTTATCAATAATTCATAATATGCACATATCTTGCACAGTATCATTTCTCAGGTTTTTTCAGTGCTGCGTAATATTTGTAAAAAAAAATTTCGCAATTTTATGATTGATATGACAAAATAAAGCAACTGCTCAATTATTATATGTCTCCATAGATTACCAGAATGGAAATGAAATTACAAATAATTTAAAATTCACTGCAAATTGCAGAACTATCAACTTTATTTCTTATTTATTTCGCAAGGTAACGTCACATACGATTTATCTTATTGCTTCTTTCGTGTTTTATAGCTGCTTTAAAAAAATAATTGTAATGTGATGTGGAATGGCCCATTTCATATGCTTAACCCAAATGGCTACATGCCAATGATCAATAATACAATTACAACTTAAAAACAATATCTGTACTACAATATTTTAAGGAGAAAGTGGAAATGACGGTGTCAAATATTTTCCTCCTAGAACCATTTAATCAAGTTTTTCTGCTGGCAAAAATTGATCGGCATCACGAATATAAAATGTCACAATTTCAGAAATTCATAAAAACATTTAAGTAAGGTTTAGCTTAGTCACTCCTACATATTAGGTTATTTTTCTACTGCAGGTATTTAGTCTGGGCCTTAGGTCCAACTAACGGGTAATTCGGAGTTGTCGCATAGATCTAATTTTGGAATCGCTTATTAATTTCAGATTTGCCAAACCAAAATGTACTAAATCATGATTTGAAGATTGAATCAATTTTTAACGATTGGCGATAAAAATATTTTCAAAATACTTTTATATACTAAAACAATACAAAGAAATTCAAAAAGCTCGTAGGGGAAAATGAATGTAAGGATAATACAAGATCATTGCCAGTGGCTCACGGATCAACATATATAAAGCTGACACAACCACTTTGGCAGAACTAATCGAAATCTATACAGGTCTTCAGTGCTCTTTTGTTACTAATTATCTGCTGTAATCCCAATTTTGTTGCTCCACATCGTTACGTTACACATCACTCACGTGTCTAATGTCACGAATGTTATTTTTGCCATGTATAAATATTAAATATTGCCAACTAGAAATTGACTCTGTGGTATGAGAAAGTAAAAATTTCCACAGAATCATATTAAGAATTATATTTGATTAAAACATCAAATTAAGCCCAATAGCATAACGATAAAATCTCTTATTTTGGAGTATAATAAATTATATTGAGTTTGAAGTTTTAATCGATCAAGGTTGATCGAAAGAAATTCCTACAGTGAAACAATTTATTAGTATTAGTAGCAAGTTGAATTTTAAATCAACGATGATCGATCGTAACTTTAGACAAATAAATAAGGAATTCTCAAAAACAAACGGTATCTCTTGGTAGTTTTTTGGTTTCTTCATGGCAAAAAGAACCTTTCAATTGCAATGCTCTGTCATCAGTACACATATTCTAATACGATTCAAAGCTGCAGCAATAGTACTAGCGATACAGTAATCTAACTTCTATTTCAAGAAGACACTTTTTGAAACAATTTGTTCCACTTGCCTCTCTGAGATTATTTTGCAGATCCTCCAAGTTTCCGTTATTAGCAATATTGAGAGTTGGTGGCTCTAAAATTTGCTGCTGTTTATTTACACCCTTCTCGTTAACAAATTCGTACTCATCACTTGTTGTTACTGATTCCATAGACTTGATGCTCGTACTATCCTCCATAACTATACCTAAGTAAGGTGTTAAAAATAATTAGAGAATTTTTCGCCCTGTTAGTAACGCCTTGAATCACGAGCAATTGAGGCAGAGACGTCAAAACATAAAACAATTTCACCATGTAGGATGAAGATCGAATGTTCTTTGAGGGGATTTTTATGCATGTCAATGTGTTGCTGGTAGAAATAAAGACAAATGGGATTGACGCGTAGCCTACAGGTGATGAAGAATTTTACCTTATCCATGTTGACAATTGGAAAATTCATGTAACATGGCACATGACATAAAACGTAAGGAAGGCATTATCCACAATCAGATAAACGATTCAGTCAGTCATAATTGATATTGTGAAACGAAGTAACAGGTTTAAAAAAAATATTTGTTGACAATTCGATAGATCGGCGGTAACGTCGTGGATAAGATTACAAGTGTAACCACAATGTCAATAACAAAACATTGACAGTTCGGGAGAAGATTCGAAACGACCGACGAGAACTTACCTAATTTATTTGCAAGTGCTGCAGGTAGGTCAGATCATTTGATACTCATGATGAACCACGGTTTTAATTCCGTGTTAATAACAGTCACCGAGTTTCAATTGTGTGAATCTCTGAGTGCGTATAGAAATATCAAAAGTTTGTATCCAAAAGCCCGACAAATAACTCGAAGATCAATTCATCGCTAGATGGAAACACACGCTTGCTTGTGCGTACACTGTTGCTGCTTTCGTTTTATGCATACTTGTATCACCTATGATGGGTTTGTTATTTCTCTGTACGTATTTTTGACTGTCAACTTATTACATGTTTCTTATAGCAAACGAAAAAAAAACAAAAATAAAAACAAAAACAATCAGAAATGACAGAAATGGCCGTGTCTCGCCATTCCGTCTATCTATGGTCTATGCCGTTTATGCGTGCCTCGGGCTGCGCCGGAAGTCTGAGGAGATCAACATGACTGCTTTAGTTTACTGCGAATTTAAAATCACTTTTCCCAAATCTGCAAGACGATTGAACACGCAAGCAAAAAGTTCCATATTCATTAGAAACAACCATTTTTTACTGTCAAATATTCCTGAGTGTTGACCGATGGTCTCTTTCAACAAACCGTATCTAATTAATTCGGACATCGTTTCACTTTCGGCAGTTCCGATGTACGAATGCCTGCAAAATTGCCAAGTCCGAGAAATTGTGGTAAATTATTCGAAAATATATGCAAGAATCGCACGCGCGTTTCGATGACAATTTATGATTTTTCATATAATTCGAAATTCTGTAACAAACCAACGGAAAAGAACGAAATAGTTTTATATGTTCGGGCAATAGCAGCGTATCACTTGCGGTCGCCTGGTTTTATGGCTAAAAAAAAAGTCTTTTCATCGAGAATGATTATCGTCATACATTATCATTCCTCAATCGTCATACCCTGAAGTGAGGATCAGTAATGATCAGAAAACATTTGACGGTCGACGGAATCCATGTTGAAAGCGGCCTAGAGATATCGACGACGAGCGAGATTCGCGTGAAGTTCGTCGAAAATCCGCTCGAGGCTCTGCGGTAGGCGAGTGGCCATCGCTGACGGCGCCTCAGTTCACAGACGGCCTCCGTTCTGTCCGATCTAGTTAGCTAGGTTTGGCGGTGGCAGTGAAATATATACGGTAGAAAGATTCGCCGTTGTTAATTACCGTCGATTTTTCACCGTCGAACGTTGTCAGTAATACCGTGATAATGCGGCGTGTTATCGCGTGTGAGATCGGCTGACCTCAGGTGAATAAAGTGCACAACGGGATTTACGGCCGAGATAATAAAACGGTAGGAAGATTTGAGGGACTACTCCTGGATTTCCGACTCGAAGTCAGGCATCGCGAGGATTTGTCAATATTTCATGTTATAAAGTAAATTCGCACCTACCCAGCAAGACGCGGTCTTTCATTCTCGCTGTGTTTGATCCACCGTGTAATAAACAAATTTGCCTCGATTCCTTCGCCTCTAAGGGCACGCGTATTATCTCTGATTTCGAACATCATCGCTATATCTCCACAGAGGTTATAAATTATCGAGGAACACGAAGGACTTTTACGTAAGTATCCATACATAGTATCCATACATACATATGTAGCACAATGCGATGGTCCACCATCCGTCAAGGGACAGCTGTTCCTCCGCATTGTTTTGATTAACAGCGTGCAGTTCAATTTCATACGTAACGTGCAACATGCCATGTATAGATAACGCAGCGCGGCGGTAGGTTCTAATAGATCGTTTATTTGAATACAAAACCCCCGAGCTGCGCTCGTCAATGATAAGTATGTAACGGAATCGTCTGGAAATGCATCCATAATTCCTCTCCCTCTCTCTGCTTACTTACACTGTGCAATATCATGAGGTCCTTGTGCCAACGTCATTTTCGCATCCCCGATACAGCCAATCATTGACGAGCGTTTATCTCCTCCACGGCAGAACTCGTCCGTGAAATTGTATAATTCTTATTTAAACGTTTTGTGCTTTCGTCGGCAGGCGATTTCCCGCTTCGACTTGCACGTTCTTTCATGTATCCAGTATTTCCGTGTTCCCCGCATCCCCAGCTACACGATTTACATAACACGACAGCGTTTATTATTCGCCTGCACTGCACGCACTATCATTTTTCAGCCAGACTTTTTATCATCCCAGTTACGCGTTCTTATTTATTCGCGTAATAATACGTAAGTGTAATATCGCAAATTACGCGTACCTCGAATTAGCCCCGTATATGCACGAGATGCGACGACGGTGAAAATTATGACGAGTACTTGCTGCTTTTGTGATGAAAACAAATCTTGTGTAGGTACATCTTCACGGTCAACTTACGATTCGTCGCCACGCGATACACGCGATAGCTTATAAGTAGCGTTGACTGGATGGTCTTAAACTGATATGTGAGAAATAAAAGTTAAACAACCAACGATGAGAAATAGAAAACACGAAACATACTGCAGACCGAACGCGTTTATCCTAAATACATAGTTAGTCAATAATTCCTGACCTGATTTTTCTCCAAACTCCGGCGCAAACATTCCGAAACCTTACAAGTTACATCGGATAGATGTGTACGCGATCTTTTCTTCGTCTTTTGATTTCATTTGATGCGAAAGAGAGACGACCCATCCGTGTATATTTGTTTAATAATAACGGTAAATCATTTGCACCTCTCTGTGATCGAGAGTTGATTGTCAATCATTTGGTAATGTGTTATGTATATATATATTGACCGGTTTAAAAATATCATCGTTCAGAAATTTTCAACGCTTTCTAGATTTCTTCTTCATTTCTTTTAAATTTGATTGATTGACAACGCGTTGAACTCTCATAAATACGAAACTTTTAATGCCGAAAGAGCATAACCGATGCAATTCAATCTTAATTTTTAACCGACGAAGATTCAAACGGGGATCACGATGATGACACACTGCTTGATTTATAACAGATATCAATTATACTCTCCATGGTTTGTCCAATTCCACGGGGTGAATTGTATAGACATTGTTTACCTTTAACTTTTAGCAAATTCAGAGACGGACGTTCTTATCTTATCTGATTTACCGGCTTTGAAAAGTCTCAATACCAGATAATCAGACGTTAAGCCGTCTGTCGGGTTTATTCTGTTATTAGACATGTGGATTCGTTCGTAGAAATCAAAGGTTAATTAAATGTTGCATTCTTTTTTTTTTGTCCTTTTTTGTTTGCAAGCACGAAGCCGAGCTCGCGATTGACGATTCGTCTATTATCGCGAATGTAAATTTAATAAATTTCCAGACTACCAAATCCTTATTCATCGTAACTACAAAATTAGTTGTTTTTTGGGAAAATATCGACCGAAGGCTCGAACGTCGAGAAGTTTCACAACATATATTTCACATCGTTACTACTTTCGAACGATCACCTCGCGGAATTTCTCAATCTAACAACACGTGTATTTTGGAGTAAAACTGCGGCAAAACATGTTGCGAAATAGTATTACGATACGGCAAAATGTTTAATGAATCGCCGTTTATGCCCACGATATTCACGTGCAATGTGTATGCTGCTACTTTCGTATGCGGTAGAAATTACTCTAATAATAATAATATTTCAGCAGTATAACAACAGTATAACCAGCTTTGCCGTATAGACACTCGCTAAATAGCCTCATCTGCTCAATCTTTATTTCCTCTCTAAATTCGTCGACACCAATTATGCCTCTCCAATTGACTGTAGGTATGTTATAATTATTTCCAAACTTTGTTGCCATCCCGTGTATAACTTTGTGTCACTTGGATATCAAAAGTAGACGGCTCGCTTTGCAAATTTTACTTCTGGCGGGAATAAACACTCGCACCTATTTTCATATCATCAGCTTTGCAATTCGCAACAAATTATCGTTACACGTATCGCATTGCGGCGGCGTCATCCTGGATGATGATAACTCTTGTGGTAATTATGCGTTATCAAATTAACACATTAAGAAACGAAAAAATATTTGATACTACATTTCCTGTCCCTTATTATTACATCCCGCGTTAAATTTGAAATATAGAAGATCTTGGATACGGTTTAGTTTAGTTTTATTAACTTTGGGCCAGTAAATCAAACTAAAGTAAACTTGGAAATGGACTCTTTACAAACTGTTTTGATTTCCTGCCGCGCATCTTCTTCAGAACTGTACGAGTCTATCAATTCGTGTTGTAACTCAGGTTTCGTTTGGAGACTTTTCCACATAATAGTGAAGTTGAAATTTTTCGTCATTCGACCTCGGACTGAAAATGTGTAGTAAGCCTATACGATTGTGAGGTGAGACGAAGTGATACAGATTCAATTTTTACCACCATATTGCAGCAGCGCGCACTTTCAATAATTGAGTTATTACTTTTGCGTTTATTATTATTCTTCCACTTATATGCTACTGTGGCAAGACTCGTGTGACTTAAACGTTGAAAAATTGTTTTTCTTTTCCAGCGCTTGCAGCAAAACATGACGTTAAAGGAGTATACCAGACGACCGTAGTCGAGGAGAAGAGTTGCTGCTACGAATCAAGAGTAGCTAGCCTCCTGGGTCTTATAAAAATCACGTTTCACCTTACGCAACTAATAAATGTTTCCGCGCTTGAATCTTGCGAACTATGTTTACCAAGAAATTGATACGAAGCGTAAACTGTAGGACCTGAGCCTGTGTTCGCGTAAAAATAAACTACTTTTGTTTTCCTAGACTCTCTTTTCAATTATAAACATTCAACATATCTAATCAATTGGGTGTTATTAATAATCAAAATATTTTATCATCGTGGAAATGAATCGCGAATAGTATATATTGATATTTATATACTTAAAGGAACGACAGCAACAATAACAACAATAATAATTATTATTATTTTTATGGTAATAATATTCGGAGGATGTTCGATGTTCGATCGATACGTGTAAACGAAACGATAACTATACATATATGTATATACACGTAGTTAGAAGCTGAAAATTAAAAATCGATAACTTGACAATAATAAATTTATCGTAAAACAGTTTATGTATGAACATTTTTTGGAATCACTATTCATTAATCTACCGCGCGTAAACTATACGAGTATAAGTGAGCTTATCTTGAGAAAAAGAAAACGGTCAAGTTGAGTTAAGAGGAAGAAGTAGAAGTAGAAGAGAAAAAAGAAAAAAAAAACATCTTGGAGAAATATCGTGCGCCGAGAAGTACCGTCAAAGTAAGGTGTCCAGTGAGGAGTGACATGGCCTTCATGATGAAAAAGAAAAAGTATAAATTCTCCGTTGAAGTGGGCTTGGAAGAACTGACCGCAGTCCCCTTTGTCAGCGCGGTTCTTTTCGCAAAGCTTCGTCTTCTCGACGGTGGTTCATTCGTCAATCATTCCACTAGGTAAGAAAATAATTTCCCTATATTATACGTAATTTAATTTTAATGTACCACCTTGAAAATAATCCAGCTTCTCCCGCGACATGCGCTTCTGTATTCTCGATTGCATTGTTATCGTTGCTGTTATTATTGTTATTATTATGCTTTCACATCAGGCAATGCTTCAGTTTTGGTGTTTTTTTTTTTCATACATTTCTATTTCATTTCGAATGATTATTACCACGATCTGTATGAATAATTATGTAATACATACAGAATTTACAACGTAACACTTGATATGAATTAGTTATTTCTCTGTATCGGCGCTCCATTTCACCGTATAACGTAACAAGTATTTAACTACCGAATTATGCTGCGTACAAATTAGTGTTATTAGGTATGTGAAACAGTCACGTTGACGTTTAATCGGTTTCATCGTATCTCAGACACTACGAAAGTATTTTTCGAAAGCTGTCGGGAGTTCCGAAATAAGTTATTTTTTGACGTAGCAATATCGCGGTTTTATCGTGCGGTTCATCGTAGAAAAAAATATTACTCGTAGTCCTCCGGGAGAGCATAATCATTTAAAATTTAAGTACATAGTGGCTTCCTTGTCGTTAACAGTGACGTATCTATAGATGCGATCGCATTACCGCTTTATGAAAGCCTTTTTCGCGGTGTGGACGACGCTCGTACATCACAAGATCGAAGTTAGTAGGGTTAATGTAACAAAGCATCGAAAGAAAAACCATTGATTTACAATTTTAAAACGATCTTAATGTCAAGAGTTTATTCTCCGTAATATGAGTACGTTTCGCTTTAAGTGGGATTACTGAATTTCCGACAATCCTAAAGTTACGAGATAACGATTTTTTCTTAAAAATTTACCGTCGCATTAACGTTACGAACTTCAATCTTGTCATATATCGCTTATCAAACAAAAAAAAAAAGGTTCGTTTCATTATTAGAGAATAATTTTGCAAATGACGGTTATGCCAGTTCAAGGCGAACCAAATGTATGTATGATAACTGCCGTAGTTTATTTCTCACGTACCATACACGAGGGTATCTCAAAGGAAAAAACAGCCAAGTATGCATGCGCTATAAGGTTTTTTATCGGTACTAGACGAATCATACCGGCGAACTGTTTCCGGTTGAAATTTAGCGCGAATTGCTAAGGACATTAAGCAAGAAACTCAAAAGTTCCTCGACTTCTTGCCGAGAGAGTTTGCATAATAGATCTACGATGAGTGAAAAATTTCGTCAGAGTTTGATGCGTATTTAAATACTGAAATTTCGATAGACCAGGAGAATTCGCAAAATCAAATTACATGGTGATAAATATTGATGGACAAAGATTTGTCATCGACAAATAACGCAGCGCTAGAAGGAAAGAAAAGCTTAATTTACCCTCACCACCAGTTTGCCACGGTTGACTTGGTCCTGAATAAACAGCGAGGGATGGGCGAAAATGAGTGTCGTTGTTTGTTGGTACAAGAAGCCTGTATCATAAGAGACGTCAATGATAAGTAAATAATATTTATCATGATATCGATCGACATGAATCATTTGATAATGATTCAGCACGGAGAGAGTCGATATTCCTGAAGCAAGCTTTTGAATGAATATTACCTTCAACTGCCTTAGCTTTTGGTGTCACTCTTACTTGGAGTGACGTGGATCTCTGGCCTGAAGAACAATTGTATCGACGGGAATTGCTCACAACAAAGATTTAACAAAATTAATTAATCGTAGACGAGCCTAATCGGATCTCTACCACTGTTGTAAACGGTGGAAAACGCGATCCACGTTTTTTTTTTTTAGTAACCACAGACTGGATTATTATTCCATGCGAATTGTTATATCGATCAACGCCGATCAATTTTGAATGCGTTTCGTTGCGAGTGTAGAGAAGAGTTTTAATTCGACTGCGATAGTCTTTTTTAAATAATTGCCACATACTTTCTTTGATAAATTTATGTCCCAATTTAAATGTTTACTTATTAACGAAGGTGATTAATTGTAAGCCAGCAGTGATTATTTCGAATATACCCGTTTTAGGTTTGCGGTGTACAAATATGTGCGTTTTGAATGTATGCAAAGTTTAATATCCAGTATTCGTAAAACCACACTCTTCCTGCAAGTACACGTTTATTTCCTTGCCTACGACCGCGTCATACGAAGACGAGAGCTTATTGTGACGGAATCAATAATTGTACTCTGAACTTTCCGCGTGTGCGTAAATTTTTTGTCGTCATCATCTTTTCAACAATGTCATAAATTTTCTGACCTATTTCTCAAATCGTCGCTAATCAACGTATTTCTCCCTTACCGAATCTGCGCGTTACAAATATTATTAATCTACGACGTGATGAATTTTCTAAATTTCGGCGAGACGACGCGTTGTATACTTTCTGTAAACGTTGCTTCCTGTAACGTATAGATTGTAAAAATGTTTGGAACATACACGCGATGTGTATATTTATATGATGGTTGATTGAATCAAATTACTCAACTTTATGATATCACAAAGTTATGAAACACGGGCATGAAGATTTCCGCGTATCATTGTATCGCATAAAATTCGCAATATTTTGTCAATTCTATTTTATTCGAAGAAATTTTTTCCTTCCTGATTTTATTTCGGGTATACAACTGCCAAATTTCCGTCCGCGTATGAATTTTCGCAAGTTATGCAATAATAATGTAAAATATAGGGTCCGTGTATTCATAACCCGTAATTTATAGCGTCGAAATTTCTCCGTCGTCATTAATACAAAGTACAGAATTTTTTTCACGCGTATTATGTAACACGATTCGCTTATGCATGCACCATTAAAATGTTGAACGTACTGGCTTCCTAACCAGAGCTTTCCGGACATATTTATACACGTAGCAATTGTTGAAACTGACCATAGCTGGTACCGCAAGTCATAACGCGACATTTACCTGCACATATGCTGAATTCATAAATCTTCCGATGTACTTATTACGGTGATAGTTATAAATATTATTACGTATCTTGGTTGATGCAAACCGGATTAAAGTCGTTATGTCAATAGTTGATGTATACAATGTACGTGGTAATATATATGCGGTGTCCGATTGTTTCGGAAATTATCCCATTCTTGGATTTATTAAGTGTTTCCTCTTATTGGTTCAGAGTCATTTTTTTCGTACTAGATCCCATGATATAATAATCCGAAACATGAATTTGTCTCATACTCTTCGAAACCGACAATTGATTATTCATCATTAATTTAATTCAGATTTGTGTTTCGAAATCCCGAGTACCTGTTCACAGATCGTATGAGTAATTATTTAGTTCCAAATCATGCCGCAAGCGAATTACGCAGTCATTGATTTAGGATTTGACTGCGAGAGTGGGAGGAAGAGAGAGAGAGAGAGAAAGAAAGAGAACGAGAGAGATGGAGGTGAGGGTGTACGTAGTAATTCGGCGCTGCTGATTGAGTTAATTACCATGTTTTTAATACAGCCAATCTATTTATCGATCAAGAGAACCTATACAGATTTTGCCATAATATGCTATCGATGCGTTATAGGTACAAAAAAAAAAAAAAAACCGATACTGCTGCTGAAATGCATGACGCGGCGGGAGAAATTTGATACGGCGTTTATTTTGTTTGCTAATCAGTCAACACGAAAGAGAGAGAGAGAGAGAGAGAGAGAAGGTTTGTAGAGCAGCGTTTGAATTCCGCTATCAACGACACGACAAACGAATTGGTAAACGAGGCGCGTGGCGACGCCGAGCCAAGTTTACGGGGTGAACTTTTTGCGTATCGCGGGTGCGGAAGTGTTGAGACCCGATTTTTTACTCATGCGATTTTTAGAGATAGAGGAAAACGGATACTAAAAAAAATGAAACATGCTGCGGTCGGATTTTAATATAGAAAACTCGGAAGCATTAACGCTTTTCCGTCTATTTTCCTTGCGTACTCTCTCGCCTTCGGGGAAATATTGTCATAAGCCTTACCGAAGAAAAACCAGATCAAAAAGAAGAAAAAAAAAAACGACGACGAGAAGGAAAAAAGAAAGGTCTAAAGCCCGGCTGATGACGTAGTCTCTTCGTTTATCGTTCGAGCTTGGCGTTGGGCCAAAAGGTTGTAGTAATACCGTGTGTTCATCGTTCAAAGACCACGTTGCTGCTGCTGCTGAGGTATCGGAATTCCACACGTTTAATAACTTGCGAATGCCTGTAGAGTATTACAACTCACTTCCGTTTACTAAATTTAAACCACTGTCCATTAAGTTGGTAAATCTTGTATCTACGTCGTATTCGTCGGCGTCAAACGAGTCAGTCTGCTTGATACGAGGTACCGTATCTACTTGTACCTGAACCGACGTATAGTAATGAGCAATTTATTGGCAGTCTGCACCGACCGATGCCCGACGCTTTGGGACAAACTTGGACGCTGAATGCAGCGGCGGTAGAAGTATTTTGGTTTCATAATTTTTTGCAACTCGATCCTATCAAAGCCAAGACTTGGCGCGTTTGCAGTTGTCTTTGATATTGCAGAGGAGATAGAGGAGGAGGCGGAAGAGGAGGAGGAGGAGGGCGGGTGTGAAGTACATACATATGTACAATAATTCTCAACGCCCCGGGGGTGAAAGTCAAACCTATAATAAAAAGGACCGGTCGTTGTTATAAGAGAGCATTAAAAAACATTAAAAAGCATAGTTGTTGTACGAGTTGTAATGAACAATGTCCTGTCTGCGTTGTCCCTGCACGACGAAGCGATGCTGTCCGAACGGAGGATCTGACACCACTTCACATATGATGATGAGGAAACGCCTGATTTGGCTTCATATTAGTTAGACTTGTCAGATGAGGGGTCCACTATATTCACATTACTGACGCTCCGCTGACAATGAGATGACGATCGTTATGCAACATGCGCTTATTATTGCATTAATATCCCTGTCGAAATGATTTTTTCCTCGAAATTTTTGTCCATTTCTATCAAACTCAATACTCTTTCACGCTCTAGCAGTGTTCGTTAATCGTTTCGTCTCTCTTGTCACTCGCGTCGATAGTCATTGGGACATAAAATTTCATTTGGAAAAGAAACTCGTTTCGTGTTTCGATTGAATAAAAAAAAAACAACAAAGATGAAAACAGTAAGCCATTGGAGACCTATTAGTGAACATTACTGAAAGAAAAATCTATTTGCGAGCACATCGAAGTTCACACCCTACATGACCAACGCTTTACACACGCGTATACGACCTAGACGATGTCTAGATACGTGAATAAAACGCTTGCGATGTAGAGCCGGTCAGCTGATTAGTGGTGAATGATTTTTATTTCTTGTTTTTTGTTTGTTTGTTTTTTTTTTCTAATTGAACGGAATTGCATAGCGTGACGCACGGTACTATAATGTCGACGAGTTTTACCAGATGGCAGACTGTTGTCAATTTAGTCGCGGTACCAGACGACGTATCGCGTAAATGATGCGCATCGTTTTGCCGTTTTCATTACGAGTTCGTTCAAGTTCCGACTGTTACCAAACGCGTCTTGCGCTCCAAATTACACGCATTTGCAAGAACAACAGCAGCAGCATGTAATGGATACACGTACCGCCACTGCGGGAGAATATCCCGCAGAGTCTCATTGCTTTTCAAGTAAATAGCTCATTGATCCCAAGGACGACCAGGTGGCAAGGTAAGGCTGTCATGCTCGGCCTCCATACCGGGCATTTCACCATAACTATTCAAAAACCACGCGATGCCGCGAGATTATTCGCATTTTTGCTGTTCGAAGTCGGAGACGAAATTATTTTTGTATTTTTTCAAATTTGTCTTTTTTTTTTTTACAACTAGGACAATCAATTTTCGATTTGATTCGGAAGTGGTTGATAATGACGGTGTGGTAAAAAAAAAAAAAAAGCAAGAAAGAAAGAAAAAATTATTATAATTAATATAACGTTGAGTTGTATGAGGAGCTTTTAAAATTGTTAAACAAAAATAAAGTAGACTTTGACGACGCGATGCTCGAGAAAGAGATTAAAGATGATATCTCTAACATATGTTGCCTTTAAAAGATACGAAATTGTATGTTTTGTTTGGTCTAATCATACGGACGTGTCAAAAATAAATAATAGCAAATGGATGTGCATGACTCATGTGTTGTTTATTGGTACAACGTGTCCAATATTGAAGATATCAGTGGTAAATATTTAACGTAGATTATGAGATCGATCAACATGAATTATTTGACGAATCAACACGGAGAGGACCAGGTCTGCCGAACTCTGGAATCCCGCCCACTACTGCTGGCTGATTTTTGATGTCAACCTTGCTTGGACGTGCGGAACAACCGTCTCGACCGGAACCAACGACTAGAGGAATTTATTAAATGTGATGTAATTGTCGACCAGCTTAAGACACCGCTGTCGACGGTACAAAACGCCACTCGCGTCTTTTCAAGTAACCATGGACTGGATTGGACTTGCTCAACTACTCGAAGGAAGGGAAGTCCGTGCGGTTCACGGCCTGCGACGCTGCTGGAATCCTCGGACCTGTGTCAAGGTCCTCGTGTGCTCTTCCAGGATCATCGAACCTCCGACGACATCGAGATGCCTGATCGGGTCGGAGTCCTCGCAGCTCGATCATTCGGCGTAGAGAGGAATAAAACTATCGCAGATCCATGGTTACTTGGAAAAACGTGAATCGTTTTTGTACCGGTTGTGGTATCATCGTGTTGCACGGTTGTCGATGTCGAGCTTCTTGTACCAATAACCAAATACTCTGCTACCCGTGTTCTTGTTGTTGAGGAGGTTGATTCAACTGACTATGAGCAGATGACCGTTCTGATTTTTTTTTTTTTTTTGATTACCGTATTGAACAGTTATCAGTATTTGATTTGTCGTATAATATTATCGTTTGACTTTTTCTCGAGCATTTTATCCACCGTAATCTTTGACCACAAACCCCATCACTTCGGAAACTTCGAAGCTCTATGACTTTCGATAACGAGAAGCAGTAAGTGTGAAATACGATTTTCCGAATTGAGTCCCTGCGTGCAACAACTTAACTCGAGACAAGTTGTTGTTTCACACAGGGGGGCTCAATTTCACTGCGGAACTCTTAAGTCCGAAATCTCTCTTAACCGGCATTCAGGCTTGTCGAGAATTCGGCCGGAATGCCCTGTACCTTAATTCGTCAAGATCCTTCGTCACCCGGTATGCCTACAGTATAATCTCTCGCCTCTCTTGGCTGCTCGATGGAAGGTCATGCCAGGTATACATTGTGGGAAATTTGAATGAATATTCATGGCATTTCAGAAACATAGTGGAGACGACGACGGAGGAGGAAGACAAAGCTGATTATTCTCCATCTCGCGCGCAGGTTCAAATTCTGGGCCTTTCGTGGTCAGACTGCAAACGCGTGCCATGTACGGGGACAGTGGCAAAATTTAAACGAAGCGTGTTGCTACGGGAGCTGGGGGTCAAATAAACTGTAACATCTAATCCTTGGAGGGGATGAAACGAACGGAGGGTGAAGAAATAGAGAACTCTGTTTACCTCTTTTACTTTACAGTGACACCTTGTCTGTTTTAACTGTCTGTCGGCAGACCTTTGAATCGGCATTCGGCAGCTGCATATAGTTGAAAGCAATCGTGTACGTCTTACGATTAGCCCACGTGCAATTACAAGCTGCGGACAATTCCACCCGCCAAGTTAAAACCGAATTTCAAACAGTTTATTGAACGATACTTTGTACCAATTTACCACAATTGACCACAATTGTTTGCTTTCAATGTGTTTTTTGAAAGATGTTTAATTAGAGGAAAATACAGCACTGGCTCTTCAGGAATGATACTCGCAAACTCGCCCCGGGAATTGAATATTAATTATCATCAGCATCCCCGTGCCGATGAAAAACGTACCGATACATAATCAAATAACATGTTCATTGTGCATTCAGCCTAACTTATTCACTTTTCGTTTGCCTTTGGAGTACGAACCTGATGGTGAAATTCGTACAGCAATTTTTCTTCTAAAAATTCACTTCCTCTGATAAAAAAAGTTACAAGAGAGTTCTTTTCGTCTCCTTACACATTCAAGCGCTTCCGGGCTATTCGATTATCAACCCTTATACGGTGCAGTGAAACTTGTACAGGTATAAACGATGTATATGAATTGACAGAAAATCATCGTACGTATGTACTTGGAAGTTTTGTCTCGCACCACCTTAATTTTCGAACGCTACAGCCTCGTTGCAAGAGAGGGAAATGTGCGCCGTTACTCCTGGGTTGTTTTAAAACGGCACAGCGTGATGGGTATACGGGCACTTCCTGAATTATACAGTGCGTGCGCCGCCTTGTGCTTCCACACGTGTAGCAGCACCAACAGCAACAGCACCGTACCGTATATTATTACACCGCTAACCGCAGACACGTGGTGGACTATGGACCACCACCACGTCGTTAATAGATTAACTGTACTTTTCGCACGTGTCATGGATACACTTTTTCGTTCACAAGAGTGAAACTTTGTCGGGAGGGACGCTGGGCGTAAACAGTCCATGTGCGGATAACGCCACAATTTCAAGCTTATTGTACGTTCGACGCGAGGTATCAACAGAGTTCATCCTGACGCAATCGTTCCAATTTATCAGGGAAAATTACCCGGTATTTCATCATAGAAATCTGGATTATTCAATTCTGTGGAATTTCGCAGCTTCCTACATTTAAAGCAAGCCTGCAGTAATGGTGGAATAGATTCAACAGTCCGTAACTTTGCACAACCCGGTTTGAACTCTTTTAAAATCGAGTGATTTCCGAAGCTGGCGCATTACGCGGCAATGATGACGTAGTTTTATAACACACGGTATTGTTGCAAGCCTTCACCTGGAGCGAAGTATACGAAAGGTTATCTGCAAAGTGGTTGACTGGGTATTGAAAAAGAACGACTCTGTTCGGTGGTAATAGTTTGAAGAGATACTGTAATACCTACGTATCGGAGAATCAATCGGGTGCAAAGTTTAGTTACAAGACAAGGCGGTTAACCCCCGCATTCGATTGTAAGAGATTACATGTAATTATTGTTATAGTCTGTCAAGACAACGATAATAATCGTAAATGTACTACAAAGGAAAGATAATACTTTTTACTTTGTGCCTCGAGTTTTTCCTTCTCTCTCTTCCTTATCGCAACGAATTCATTATCGCTTCCGATGAAAAGCTTTACGATATCGCGATATGAATTATCGGACAGACAAGTTACTCGATACTTTTTTTTCTCCCCGTTCTCTCAATCTTCGCGATTTTGTCCGCGAGCGTGCCGATGACTTTCCGCGAGGCAGAAACTTCTCCATCAATCTTCTAAACGTTTCGTTGAGAATTGACCTCACCGAGGTTCAAGGAAACGTCGACAGTTTTGATGGACGTACACGACGCGACACTCGTTCGGAGTTGTCGCACTCTTTAATTGCGCGACCAATAAACCGCGAGCAGCTCAACTTACTCTGACGTTTCCACAATTCAGCTTTGTACTCTCAACAATACCGACGACCGTTTCGTTCGCGGCAATTCCTACTTTTTATTCGAATTAACGTCCACGCCTGCAGCTGCATGAGCTGGTCTGATGACCAAATGACCAAAAACAATCGATTATTCTTTACCGATTAATCGAGTATAATCGATTATTCTTTCTCGCAATCGGTTCTTCTTTTTTACTCCCACGAACGCCGCAACACAATATCAATTTGTGTGATTAAAGTATCAATTATTATTATATTCTCATTTACTAAGTACCTGTTTGATAGAATAAGTGAAAGATAAATGAATATTTTTACCTGAAATTGAAAAATTTTTTTAATGAAACCATGAATTATCAAAAAACTTTTCCGCTATTAAGACTACATACTGAAATTTACGAAATTTTCGTTCCCAGTCTACCGTTTCAAGGAAATGCGAAAAAATCGGTTAATCGATTAATTTATATCGATTCGGTTGAGTCGTGTTCGATTTTTTGTTTCTCTCGATTAATCGACGCATCGATTATATTATTTTTAGCTTACAATTAGTGGCCATCGCTCAGAGCTACGTACATATCGTGTATAAATATGTTGCTTCTAATTCATTTTAAAGAATATCTGACTGGCTCGGGGCTGGTTTAATAATGCGAAATGACTCTTTGTTTCAATGTCAGGCGTCGGTAGACGATGACTTTCACGTTTTGTCTCTTTAATTTTACCGTGTTTTTCATCCTCGCATCGACGCCCACTTCAATCACTACCAAAAGACATCACGTAATCAATGTAATTTTAAAACTTTTTTCATTCAGGATCATTAAGCTATGTAACCTTCGAATCGTAGAAGCTTTCGTGCGTACGCGTACACAGTGCAATCATCTTTCTAACGATCAAATAAATTTCGATACAATATTTTTAACGTTACGTTTCTTCTTAACTTCTTTCTTCCTTCAACGTCAAGATTTTCGTCCACGCCCCAGCAGCAAAACGCGATATTGTAGTTATCTCTGCTACTGCACTAGCTACATCATGCATATGGAAGAGTGTTGATTAAAAAACACTGCGTCGAGGTTAACTGGCGTTTTTAAAAACGACACGGCACGTGCTGCGGTGACATGTAAATATATATAATAGTTCGCAAAGTGGATAACAGTCTGAATTAATTTCTTCGTAAAATTTGCAACTATGCATGTATTTGCGGTTTGCTACTACAAACGTTTAGTCTACTATACATGTGTGTGTGTATATATATATAATTATACGCCGTATATTACGCCTGATGATTCTTCTGTTGCCCCGCACATCCGCATCTGGAACGTGCGTCGATTATTCGTCCAGTTACTTGAACATCGATGTGACAAGTGGCAGGATAATGATGTTAAATTATCGATAAAACAGCGCAGCTTTGTGTACACCAATTAATATTATCCCGTTTACAATTAAAAGTACGTATGCATCTCGAACAGCGTCGCGCATCAAAGCTACGTGCGATCGTTGAGTTGTTAATTATAAACTTACTACGTGATGTGAAAGTATGCCTCAAGAGTGAAAAGAAAACTTGACGGCAATTGAGAGCGGAATCAAATGAATCATGGAACTGGGGTTAATACTGTAAATTAAATGATTTTTATTCGCAAATTGAAATAAATAGTTTTTATTAAAAAATTTTATTATTCAAAAAGTACGTGGTATAAATTTTGCGAATTATTTTTACTTAGACTCTATTTTTTTTTTTCAACTTTGCCGAGTAACTCCTTGGTCGAAGAAAATTGCCGGCAGCATTTAGACGTCTTCTTCTCGTAGAATAATGAGAACAAAGATTAATGAAAAAACCTGACTCAGTTTGCACGCAAGTCGCAAAGAGTGTTTGTCTTTCGTCTAGGTACATGGAGCGACAGAGTATGAAAGGAGTAAAATTGTCTCTGTTATAATTTAACAAAGAAACTTTCACACGTAGCCGGCTTTGTAATAAAAATGTGGCATGCACGCTGTTATTGTCTCTAAGTGCGAGGACGCGTCTTTGAGTCTCTGCCCTTGAATTTTTATTCCCGTAACAATTCCCAAACGAAATTCTTCGTGAAATTTTTTCTCTTGCATGGAGCGTTCGTTCGTTGAGATTATTTTTATCGTAATTTTATTCTGGTTTTTTCCTAAGTTTTATCCGCATTACGTTTCTTGCCGTCATGTATCTACTTATTCTTTAAATATAGATGAATCGCACTAAGTCAGCATGCAGAAATAGTTTATTTCTTCTCCGTATAACAACCGGTATCTGGAATTCATTTTTGCGCGATATTGACGATGCTTTCTTTCACAGCAAATTCGTTACAGAATCATTTTGACCGACTTTTAAATTAGCTTTAAGTTATTGATTTTAATCGATGACAAACCTGTGTATAACTGTTATTCAATCTTGCTTTGGAAATTTGAACACATATGAATATTTGGTTTTTTTTTTAGACAAATGCTAATCGAAATTATTAGTTTTCGTATTATTATACATTTCGCGAACTTTTGGTCACATCGAATTTAAGGTTTTATCCCGCGGGACTCGAATTCTCGAAGAATAATGAATTTGTGAATTTCATCAAATCATTCAAATAATTGATACGGACTCAATAATGTGAAATCTGACCGTGATGACTTGTTACACGTTATTTTAATGTTGAACTCTCAGGAATTACGTGCGTAAACGTTGTTTTCTCTTCTTCTATCTCTGTCTCTCTCTCTCCCTGCCTCTCCCTCTCTCTCCCGTATCGCAACGTACAACATTCATAAAAATTAAAATTTCGAAAGAATTGAATACGATCTTATAAAAACAACAACAACAAAAAACGGCAAAATTTGAATTCGAAACGATGATCGACCGATGAGGCAAAAGCCTTATATATTAGTTTCTTTGCAAGATGTCGGCAGACTCTCAAGGCGTTGCCTTTCATTTCGCCAAGTTTACTCGCCGTTGCGTTTCACACCGACGATGAGAGGTGGTGCAAGTTATGCTCGCGATGAGACGAGGAGAACGAAATATAACGACCGACGAAAATACCGCTCGTTTGTTACGGTCATTGCCTCAGCTGTTCTCCGCTATCGAAATTTCACGATACCTGCCACGCCGCTTTGCCGTCCATGTCCGTCGATCGTTGGTCAACCGATTCTCGTTACGTAACCCTGCGTAATCAGGATCGCGGCATCTGGAGGATATATTTTATACGTTATACGTATTGTCGTTTCGTCGAGCGGCAACGGCAGCGGCGTTTCAGAGGCAGCAAGATTTCTCTTCTCTCAATTCCCTCTCTGTGCGCGGCATTCGTTGTAAAAATCGTAGGTATTATCATGGGTATAAAAGATTTCTTGTCCATCAAGTTTTATCGATAATATATTATCGATGTCGTTGTATCGAAATCAAATCCACATACTTGACTATCTCTTGTCGCTTCTCAAATGATTCGATGCAGTCATTGCATATATATGTATATATATATATTACTCGACGAATTTTTACTCGAAAACAACCCGATATATCAGCTCCGGCTGAACTTCTTCCCGAATGCCTATACCACACCTATACCTGATTCCTCATCATAGCGGAGCCATCCAAATATTACGTCACTGACTCGACTTGTGCTATTTTAGATCCACTTCGATCATCCTGTGATACACACTACGTACAACATAACGTCATCCGAATGAACGTCCGGACGCGTTGTTATCCTTTCAACTTGAGGCCGCTTATTCGGACGAATTTTTACATGTACAAAATCAATTTGACAAATTGATTACTGTGCGACGTAGTTTGATATATTTCGTGGATGCCTGTGAATTATTATCGGCTGCAGTTGGTGATTCGAATGCTCGCTGATCGAAGTGGGAGAAGCTGTACGTTGCAGCACCGAATATAAATAATATAACAATCTAAGTACGCTAATTCTCGACGTTAATGATTTGTAGACGACCTTGACGTAACAATGTCTCTATCGTCTGGGTCAAAAGCCCTGGCATTGGTCTCGGTGCTGTTGATTGTTTGTTTGTTTTGTTAGTCATCCGAATGTTGCGCCAACAATTATACTCCGCGGTGTTGATACCGCTTATTGTTGTGCATATTAATTGCCAAAACGATAAATGATGAATTTAGTGTGAAACGTTTCGCAGTTTATCTTATAATATAAGTGTCGTCGTGATTTATTGTCCCGGTCGATAACGTAAAATGATATACTTGTAGGAATATATGTATATAATGTAATAAAATATTCGTCTTAAGAATTGAAATTTGTCGAATACACGAATAACGATATAATAAAGATATTTAAATTGTAAGATGCATTGCGAATAACAAACGGAGTAGCGTTGATAGTTAGGTTATACCTGTTTGCAGTTTGTGCTGGGAGAAAAGAAAATCTAACTACAGGTTCTTATTCGTTACTAATCGTTATTTACTATTTCTCCCTTTTTGTTTTATTTTTTTTTTTTTTTTTGTTCGTGTGCTAATGATTACTTACTCCGATGCCAACTTGAATGTTATGAGAACGTACACAGCGTTTATACGTAAAAGCACTCTAGGCTTGATTTGATCGATCGGTAATCACTCAGTTTGAAATTCAATAAAAATTAGAGCTTCTCTGTGCCGCGGCTACTCCACGGCTTGAATGTATAAATTCTATCGATCGGTGTATTTTTCCTGACGAGTATCTATGCACAAATTTAATTGATCTCTTATCGGATAACCGTGTTTTTTCCGGATTTTTTTTATGCCATTATTTGGCGTGTGGTAAGTTGGCTCACCACTTTTTGAAAACAAGTCAGCACGACTCAGCACAATTTTTATATTTATTCTTTTAAAAAATTGTCTTTAATTGCGAATTTTTTGGGAGACGTGAGCAATTTTTGAGATGCGAAACTTTTATTTAGTCCAATTTTTTTTTCTCGCCTGTTGGTTATCTCCATTTTGTCTATAGGCGAACAACGCTGGCAAAATTGTGTCTAGAAAAAGATCTACCAGTTTTACAATCCTGTCCGATTTCACTGATCAAAATAATATCTGGAAAATCGATGAGAATAAATAAGTTTCCCAAGCGATTTGATACTGCGAATTTTTCCTTTCCGTGAAACTTAAATCAAGAATGAAATACCGAGAATGTTTTGGATGTACAATTTTAACAAGTTGAAATACAGTCACGAATCCACTAATGTAAGAAGAAACTTTTCAACAGCTTTTTTCTTATCCTGCACCGTCGTGGTTGAATATCACTCGCACGGGTATTTTTTCAGTATAATTTTTGCACCGCGCATATATTATTTATCATATCCATCATACGCCATTAGCTATGCAGAATTTAATTAGCCGTGACTACATTTATCGATTAATATAACCTGCTTCGTACGTAACATAAATCGAACGATAATAAATCAAATTTTCATGAACAACATCAAACGTTTCATAATTATTTTCTTTACGCAGGACTTGTAGAAACTCGATATCGACATAACGCATACAGAATAACACAATGCGTTAACTTTTCAATTTTTATCCTACGGCCAAGCCTAGTTTGTGATATTAAAAAATAAAATATGTCGGCACACGTGCCTTATTCGCGTTACGCGTATACGTGCACGGCAATTATATATTCAGTTCACGTTTATAGTGGTAATAAAATTCGATTATTAAAGCGACATTCGAACGAACTTGAGCCCTTGTCGTAATTGCCGATGACGCTTAATTCTATCCGAGTTTCCTCACGGTCTCAATCTAATCACATACACGATAGTGCAGAAATTAATCTGTGTGCGAATGTTGCGTTTTTTTGGAGCGATGACGGCTCGCGATGCTGCTGATTTAGTCTTCGCGGATTCCAGCGCGATTGTGTCAATACCGCAAACGGCTTCGGCTTCGCTTCTCCTTATCGTCGTTGCTTGTTGCTGGAAGCTGCGCACCATTGTTACCATCTTTGACCAGAAGAGCTAGAATCTGCGCGTAACGATCGCATCCGCAGCATGCTGCGGATACGTATTGTTTTTTCTCTTCCTTACGACTCTATTAGCGCAACAACGACGTCCTCAAAGTTACGTCAATGTTAGAATAAAAACCTCTGCGAATACGACCGACTGAATGACGGAGTGACGGGGGTAACGATGAATATATTTGCCGCTCGTATTCCGCATAACAAATGCGAATCGCCCATACATATCGTCTATGTATATGTACAGTCTTCCGTGTACGAACTTACGATCCGATCGACATCAAAGTCTCGAATTTATTTCGACGAAGATATACTCACGCGAAATTCTTAGCATAGGGTCGGTTTCTGTATTTAATCGTTGCGCCATTGCCAATAGAGTCATGTGTATAAATACCTGGGCATGCGCAATGTTGCACCATGGCTCATTGGTGTTTTTCTCTGTACGCGATCTTTTTTACCGCTGCGTGTATTATATCACTATATCTTGTACCTATTTGCAAGAAATATTCTACGTTCGGGACAGAAAGAAAAAGATTAATCAAGTTACGAAAAGCGATTTATACAAACTTGACATCGCATTTTGTGTTAAATCCAGAGACGAAGTTAGCGGGCAGACTGTGACTTGGGCATTTTTTCTCAGTTACCGTTTTCTTAGAATATTAATAAAATACAAGCGTGTCCCTTGAGTTTGTAAAATGAGATAAATTAATTATACATTGAGTCACGTTATTTACGTGTTTTTTTTTTCTATTTCGTATTGCTTTCCGGCTTTCTGAAACTTTTAATTTATCGATTGTTGTACCAAAATGAACAAATCCAATATATTATTCGACATTCCGAAAAACTTCTTCACTCAAATTTCTCCTGCAGTTTACGCAAATGATAAAAGCTTTTGATTCGAAAAGATACAGAGACTTTGACAGATAAAAATTTGTTTGTTTAATTTTTATACAGCTGTCATCGATATTTCTGAGCCTGATGAACGAATGAAATCGAGTTTATTGCGAGACCCTCGGTTCTACTAATACCAAATGATTGTTCTCAATATTTGAAGAAATTGAACTTTTCACTCCAACAATCACAATGATTGTTGCAGAGCGACTTCATACTGTACGATTATAAACATTTGGTGCGCGTATCGTGAATTATATTTAGATGCAACATGATACGTGTTATACTTTATAAAAGTAAAAATTTATTTATAATGTACTTTGTGTTTCCAGTCTCTTAGTGTTGTTCAATGATTTGGAGTTAATTTGCCCTGATGCTAACAACAAGTTACCCTCGATTGTTTTATATGCGCAAAGAACCCACAAGACTTTTCCCCTCTTGTTCTGTATAACGTACAGATCGGTGACGAAAGTGCAGAAAAGCGGAAGAGAGAGAGAGAGAGATTGGTTAATTGATTTTTATTCATGCCTTGGTTATACCTTGCGGCAACAAATTGTAAACAATTGAAACAACGTAAGTTAGACAAATCGTGGAGAAAACATGATACAATTAAAAATCGTGTAACATATGATTAATTATAACTAATGATAGTTCATTGCGGTACATTAATAATAATTGGTTATAAATAACGAGTAGATGTTCACGGAAAAGTTTTAATTGTACGTACATTATTCGGTAAATTTTTATTTCTGTTTTTTTTGTCATTAGTAATAGTTGGCCCGGGGCGTGAATTAAAAAAGAGAATGAAAACAGCTGAATGTGACATTTATAAAAAAATTCTATCACTTTTACGTCTCAGACTATTTTCGACGTTTTTATTTTCTATCTTTTTATTTACCGTTACAGGCACTTATCCAGCCTTTCTTCATTCGCTTGTTCAGTTGCATTATACAGCAGCTACGGGATTCGTAGTTGCTGATTTTATTTGGTACAGAAAACTACGGAGATTCGGACGCTCGTTTACATGCCCCACCCAGTCTTCTATATTTAGAACTTACAATCTGAACGCGTGTTGGAAGACCGTAGGAAAAGATCGGCAGCAGGGAATTTGTATTATTATGTATACAGTGTATATACAGGATTACGCAACGCTATAAGAAAAAAAAGGTTGAATTTGTATGTTTGAAAGACGATTTTTAAACACAGCATCTTTAGGCGGCACCGCGATTTTCGACAAAATACAAGAACGGATGTTTCTTACACACGTACACACAGACATAATATAACCTACGATACGCATATCACCACGTGCTTTGAAAAACATTTATCAGGGGCTTATCGTATTATAATGTAATACAATATTATGCACCGCGCACACTTGCCAAAAGAAGGTCAAGGGTACACGTGACGTTTAAGTAGCGTAGGATAACTTGTATAGTTTATGCCTGTAATTATACCTGTAACATGGTCGTTGAAGACGCGCTGCTGGGGATTTTATGGGTAAGCAAAATGTCTGATATCTATGGCCTCTTGAAACTCTATCTTGATACCAAGCCGTTGTTCCAGGTTATTGTAGACGCGGCGAGGCGAGGCACCGGGTATAATATTATACAGGTACAGACCGTACAAGGGACAAGTGCAGGGTAATTGCTAACCGAGCACACTCACCCTTGTACCGTCTTTTGCCACATTTCGTGTTAAAATCACGCAGGATAAACTAACGCCTTTTATCGATTCAACGCGTAGTAAGTACGTGCTTTGTGTCGTATTATCTATATATTTTGCCACGCGTGTTCGCAGCGAATTTTATATGCAAATACATAACCCGGAAGACTCGCGAAACGGTAGTAATAAACATAAAAATAACAATGCGTTTAATGTGATTCACGCGAGCAAGTCTCACGAATCGATAAGGATGATACGACGAAGTAAATTAAGCTCATGTCGGCTTTTTAGTTTCTTTTTTGTTTTTATGGTTTTTTTTTTTTTTTTTTTTTTTTTTTCTACAAATATCTAATAGCCTTTCCAGGCGAGAGATAATTTTAATGCTGCATTTAAATTTATAAAGTTATTAGCTTTGTCGATGTGCTGTTCTATTTTATTTTTTTTTTATTCTACCCGGTTTATTTAACATTCTCGTTGGAGAAAAACTCGCTATCAAGTGTTTAAACACCTGTATGTAATATCAGGAACGATGAGAATAATTTCTTTCGCTGTTAAACGTAGATAGATGATTTTTTTTTATATATAAACCACGAGTAACAAAGTACAAATCATCAATCTGTTTTGGTATCTTGAAATGATTTTTTTTTGGATTAAGTTGATTAGGGAAGATAACACTTATATACGTACGTACATAATTGATGATTGTGAAAAATATTCTTACATGATGAGCGATTTCTGCAGCTGACTGGGTATAATAGCCATCGTTGCAACGTGACATTTGTACTTGTGACACTTGCAAAAAATTGTTGATTCTTTTATTAAATTGTTTTTTTTTTCTTTTTTTTTTTTTTTATTTAATCGCATTCACGTTAATTCACAGCTGTACAAGTAAGAAGGAAAAATCTTATGAAAACCGACTCACGAAGAACGCGGCGTGAATTTTTATGTCACCACGACGATTAGTCGTAACGCAGGTTGTATGCGTATTACAGTTTGTGTACGTACACACATGATCGCTTCGCTGCTACTGAGACGAGTCAGTTTTTTCATGCTACTGGTAGCCTGCAGTTTGAATTAATATCGCTACAGCAAAAATAAAAAGAAGTAACACATAAAACAGATGACTCGGCAGCGCAAGTGGTCTCTTGTGTTCGTAATCGTCACTCACTCGATAATTAATTTTTCATCATAAATTCCCCCGGGTGATTATAATAATAATCACAGACGTGTCGAACACACAGCCGCTGCTCTCATATATCCACTCATACGTACATATGCATATATATATACGTATTAAATTATATTATTATATATATATCGTATTAGTTTTTACCAGCACATCGCTACCAAGTCGGCTCGATGTGATATTTTAGCCTTGTTATTTGTTTTCCGTACGTATATACAGGCATCTGGCATTAATAGTCGTTAGCTGGCGTGAGACGTTATTTTTTATTTTTTATTTATTTTTTTTCCCCCCTCTTCACGCGCGTCTAATATTTCATCTCAACTTTTCTCCCGTGGATCGAATTTTATTATTATTTCATCCTTTTCTGGATCCCTTCCGCTGGCTTCGCTCTTTGATGATCCGTACGTTCCAGACTCTGGGTTTAGGTGTCTGCGTCATCGGCTCGACGATACCGGCTGTCGGCTTATCCCTGAAAAAATTTATACGATAGCCTTTTACTCTGTTGATTATATACGCCGTGTTTGTAAATTGTGCGTTGTAAGCTTTGCGGATCGTCGAGCGTGTAATATTCAGATCTCGTGCGCCAAAGAAAGTTTGTAATAATACTTGAGGAAAGTAATTGATTCAACCAATTTTGATATTGGTACATTAATGTCTTTTCATTCTTCGATTTAATTTTTTTTTTTTTTTTTTTTCCTACTTTATTGCAATATACATCAGTCAAGAGAAATAACGCGCGGGTGAAAAAAAAAAACGAGACAGATAAGTTGAAAAGTAAAGGAAAAAATGCTTTCATCGTCTGCAGGAGGCGGTAGTTAATTTTTTTCTTTTTTTTTCTTCTTTTTTTTTTATCAGAGTTTTCTTTGCGTCGACGGCGGCATGATCGTTAAAACTTCGTGCAAATTTCGTGACCTATATTCTCAGGCCGAACGGATCCTTGCAACGTTCGTTTTACTATATCGTTAATCAAACTCCAGTGTCTATATCGCCGCATTATTTTGCGCGAGACGTTTTTTCATTCCAGAAGCTTTTGTACAGTTTTATAATATCGATGTACGGACATATTATTATATGTATTTATAAACGAACGGTTGGTGTTACAGGTGAAATGATTTTATTCTTGCTATATGGTTGTTATTTTCTTGAAACTCTGTACACGAGACATGCAACAATTTTGCTCCGAAGCGCGTGTAAATCACGGATCTATGCGAATTTGTATTACGCAACATTACATTTACACCATGCCGAAGGCGATTCAAATGAAAATTATAACTCTGTCATGGTTCCACTTGTAATTATTGCCCCGGTTCTAAACCGGTATAAGATTTAAGATAAAAAAAACGAAAAAACAAAATACTTGACATATTCAAAATATGTTTTTCTCCGCTAGATAGAAAATGAATGGTGTAAAATAACCAGATGGCGAACGAAACTGTTACGAAACTTGATAACATTCGCTCGACGGCGAGTCAAATTTAATTTACTAAATATAAACAGCCAGAAACATGAGCAAAACAACGAAGTTGAAGTTAGTAACGTTAACGTCACGAAACATCGGGAAGAAATTTATTATTTTGCAATCTTGGAATGACTTTCAGGGAGTTAGCTTTTGAAAAATATGGGTATGTTTGCTTCGGTATGATTTACTTAATTTCAGACAATTCTAATGGTGCGAAGTAAAGATTTTTCCCGAACATGCATCGTTACAGTAACCTTACTAGCTTCAATCGCGTAACTTTTTTATTCCCGACATAACATATATCGTAAATATATTCAATTCTTGTGAATCACACTGAAATATTAATGATGAAATACCGTAATTTTTCGTTAAGAATCGCTATTCCACTAAAATGCTTGCGGCGCTACGAGCGGCAACAACATTAATTCCTTATAAGCTAATTATCGATTTCACAAGATTATGTATACGGCTTGAATATGAAAATTGATCCGCTTTCGAAGGATAAACGCGTTGGGGGGGGGGGGGGGGGGGGGTAAAATGTAGAATCTTTAATCTTTCCATATTTCTGGAATTTCTGTATTCTCAATTTTCTATGCTCGGACCTTCTACATTTTCACAACTCTACGAATTATAATTTCGCGTGTTTGAAAATTCGAAATTATAGTCCTTCTATAAATCGGCCGTTCTATCTTTTTAACATCATTCTTCGCCACTCGCGGTTTGCCTACGTATTTTCCACATGTAATATTCGACGCTCTCGCAAGAGTTTCGACACTAGTGTATAATTTTAAAATTATTGCACATCGATCAGGTCCTAAAAATTGGTTAAAGTTTTATTTTAATATTAAGATTCGAAATTTCACGCAGACGCAGCAATCGTAGCATCGAAATGTTTTTCCCATGGAATTTTGGCCAAGGTTAACCGTGCCTGTCGAGAGGTTACAAGCGACAAAAATTTTATATCACACTTCGGTTCGACCATTTGCTCTGCATGGAAAAAGATTGGTGAAAGATAACACCTGAGTTATACGGTTATCCATACGACGCTATAGGACTTGAGCAAGGCGGCCGCGAGACTCGTTCATCCCCAAAGAATTGCTTATCGGCTCTCTTTGCAGAAGGGTGGATTCTTCCGAATATACATATTTATGTATGTTAGTTTACAAATGCCCATGTAGGCGAGGAGACCAGGTTTTCCCGTCGCCTCGGCATTTTCAATCTTCGATCTAATTTTTTCTCTCGGTTCCGGGGGATTCAAGGGGGGTCGCCAATAAGGTTAAAAGAAATGGAAAATGATCTTTTGATTCAAGGTTTTATGGTGACTGGAGTAATGGACGTAACAAAGTGAATCGAAACGGGTTTGAAAGCTGCGGATTTCCGCTTTGATACACGACCAAGTATTTTTAAATCATCCCAAAAATTGACTCCTACTATAAATCGTCCGTTCAAGTCGCGCTCGTTGTATCATATTAATGATTATTTTACTCGTTGCAGATATAGAGTTGATTAATTTCACTGCATAGGTTATTTTTCTCTCATGCGGAAGAAAACGAAGAAGGAAAAAAAAACCGATTTGCATTGGCTCAATCGCGTCAAGTACAATCGCACCCACGCGTTTATGTGCGCAGATAAGCGAGGGTGGCAGATATACATATCTGCTTATTTGCATATATAGGCCAAGGATCTTGAATAGCGACTCGATTTCCGAAATTCCGATCGACTATTTCGGAAGATATATTTTACGGTGAAAAAGACAGTGTGTGTAATTTACACACCGAACAAATATGGCCACGCTGTTTAACCGAACGAGGTACGATGCACTTGCACGAATGTGTGTGTGTATATATATATATAGTGAAGTTTGTTCGAGTTGGCATTTCGCCATCGTACCGCCGAGCTTTTGTCAAGCTTTTACTTGCCTCGGGATTTTCCTGAGGCTTCACTGTCCATTCTTACACAATCTAGGTGAATGAAACTGAAGTATTATATCCCTATGTCTATAGAATCTGATTTTTTTTACCTAAAGGTTATACGTTATATAGAAAAGTGCCTCAGATACGCAGCGATTGAAATGTCTTTTTTTTTTTTTTAATGAGAATCGACAAGAGCGGCCACACAATGTAGGGTCAAAATATCACGGAGTGCGAAAGGAAAATCTAATTGAAAGAATTTCAAAACATGCGAATGTGACGTATAGAAATGTCTGTATGCAAAAATTTGAACAGGATGTCTAGCATCAGAAAATTCTTGGCAAACCAGGGAAAAAAGTATATTTCGGAATATCGGTGCAATATTAGAATCTTCAAAATTCACAGAAAGTCGAAACATAGAAAAGTCAAGATGTAGAAAAATTACGAGTATAGAGAGCTGTAGTATAAAATTGTCACAACGAATAAGAATACATCGGCATTTTGACGGTTCTATATATTGTTCTGATTTTCTATACTTTACCTTTCATTTTTTCTGTACTTCGGCTTTCTAGACTTTGAAATTCTATGCAATACATTTTCGCATATTTGAAAATTCGACATTGTCACCCTTTTATTTTCTAGTTTCTCTACATTTTTTACTCAACCCGAATTCATCAGTTCTACACATCCTCGACTATGACGGTGTTCAATGTTGATTATATTATGATAACGCAGAAACGCCATACAAATCGTTATATACGAATGTACAGGATGTTTGAAAAAAATAACCGGGAATATACGGGAATTTTATTCAAAATGTGTAGAAAGTATTGGAAAACCCAAGTATAGAATCGTCAGAATGAATACGAATATATTTCTTTTTTCACCGACAATTTTTTGCGCGTCGTAATGCTTACTATACCCACACAATATGTTGCAGGAAAGGAAAGAGGAAGGGAAAGGGATTTGCAATGATGAGAATTGCCTTCGTTAGACAATTCGATTTTTAGATTCCTCGTCTTGTGTATACATATATATATATATATTATGTGACCACAGATTTATCGTCGCTGAGTATTTTTCCCTTCAAACCTCGTCTCCACACGCACTACGCGTCTATTTCTACCTGAGGAAGATTTTTTTTCCTTCCTTTCGTTCTTTCTTCGTCTCCCAATCGGTCGAAAGGATCGACTCCTCGATAACGCAATCAAGACCAGAGTGAAGACGCAATTTCAAGTATCTTACGGCCACCTATCTTGCCGCAGATACAGTTGTACGAACAAAAAAAAAAAAAAAAAAAGAAATAAAAATCTTTATATTTCGTCATCGCCGCCATACGAAGAAGAAATTTTGTCGGGTTCTGTAATTAGGGCGAGCGATAAGTCGACAGGAAGCTTGTTGTCGCAAGTTTCATGGTCGGAACGATGTGCATACAATTTATGATACAGCTTGTCGTTATATTGAGGAAAAGAGGTGAGAAGTAAGTCGTACATTCGGTAAATTGCTGAGTCGAAATGATACAATTTTACTTAGCTAATTTTCTGTCTTTTTACGTCCAGTAGTATTTATCGTTTCTATAATTTTATCTCGGACGTCATTTCGTCGAGGGTTTTTCCGCAGTTCACGAAACAGAGCAACGGTGCAATTTACGATTACAATCGTTGCACGTAGCATCGATCATCGCTTCAAACGTATACAGATTGCAGATTATGCGACACTGCACGTAGACGTAGACCTAATGCAACGTTGTGCCGCTTGATTCTTATTGGTCGAGGGATCTTTAATTGAAGATATTCCAGCCACAGGTTGACCGTACTATGCCGGAAACGGAATTGCCGATACGGATGCGTTATAGCCTTTCATCCAGGATATTAACTTCCGCGTTTCCCTTTCACAATTGTCGCGATTTCTGTGACGAACTGTAAGACTATATGGAAGTAATCGTGCGTCGAAGGCAATCATTCGACAGGATTGGAGGATTTGAAAAGAAGTTTTGTCTTTCTTATTCATTGTTAATTTGAAAACACGCGTCTTCGGCGAATGATTTAATTAAACGCCTGTAAGGTGAACGGTTTCGATTTTCTCTATATTGTTACGTCAACTCGATTGTAACTCAAATCAATTTAGTTACACAATTGATCGTGTGCAATTTGATTCGAGCCTGCATACGCAATCAAACGATTATTGCTTTATACGGAATTATACCTATAACTACATGCTTATATGTGCTTCCTTACTGTTTTATGACTAGTGCGAGGATTAGCACGACGAGTCGAACAGTAATGGGTAAGACTGTCTCGTTTATGCATTATTTTATTGACGTATGTAATATTGGAAATTTTTACCACGTAATGCGGTAATTATCCTTTTTATTGTACATACGGATAACGAGTATTTTAATTCTACGCAACCTTTTCTTTTTCTTCGCTGCAGTTTCTTAATAAGGTTTTTATTTATTTTTTTTTTATTTTTTTTTTTTTTTTGCCAACGCACGCACGTTTCCTCGATGCGGCCGATCGTTCGCTCATTATTAATCGTTTCTTACGCAGCATGAACATATCTTGTTTTCCGTCGACGGATCAAACGTCACAAGATTCATTCGTTCGCATATTATCGCCTCTTACAGTGCTCGCTGCTGCACAATATTGTATATCCTCAAGTTATTCGCCGCGAGGATAATGCAAACAACAAACATGCACAAGCAATGAAAATGTTTAGCATCGCGTAACGTGTGTCATACTTAGAGACTATACTTACTTCTTACCTGCCCGGACATCATGCTTAACCGTCTAAATATAGATTAATTATGTTTGCACAGCGCCTCTCGTTATATTTACCTACATTTATCGGCATAGCCAGCTAGTACGTACATACCCACGTATTATATATATATTTATGTGTGTATATATATATATATATATATTATATATAAGTCGCACGCGAAACGGAGAAGCGAGCTGTAATGGTAATAGTTATTTTGACAAACAAACATTATCCGATGCATGTAAGTCAGGATCGAATGGATGGAAGTAATGAATGGCGTATCGTACCTTGTAAGCGACTGCCGCCAAATCGATACACTCTCGTCATCCACTGAACGCCCACATGTAGAATATATTCTCTGCCCATCTCATTGTCATAACAATTCGTAAAAGAGTTGTCCGTGTTGTGTATGCGTTTCGCGAATTATCATATACCAGAGAATAATATACGTACATATTACAATTATGTATAATGACGCAGGGTGAGAAACGTCGTGTTTTGGTTTATAATATTTCAAACCTAAATAAGGATAAAAATTAAAAATGCGCGTTGTTTACGGCGTACCTATGCAAAGATATGTGGAGATTCTGCTGTTAGTGTTATACTATACGCTAGATATACCTAACATTAATATCTTGCATCAAATTCCATAATCAAGCCATCTCCGAATGAAACTGAGGCTCGTTCCGTATGTCGTTGTAGAATTTCAAATTTTGAAAGTTCTTCACGCGCGAATATGGAAGACTGGGTTCAAACCTGTCGCAGGGATTTGGATGAAGCATCAAGTTTGTAAAAAAAAAAACCGAGACGGCAGTTTTTTTTTTCGCTACCGTAGCCAGGTGTGCAGTATTTAAGCTAGACGTACACGTAACAATTATACGGATGGTCGAATATCGAACGACGGCCAAGTGTAATTTTCACGAAAGACGTTGCAGCTATTCGCTGTTAACTGCAGTATTGTTCTCATATATCGCAATAAAGAAGCGTATGCTTGGAGCCCACGCGTGCAGAGACAAGAAATCACCTTGTACTTCTGTATATTTTTTTCGTATAATAACGCGAGCTGAAGAATTTAACGTTACATAAAACAGGTCTATATCGGTCTATCCATTCGTCGCGTAAAATTACGGACTACTCGTTGACTACTAATGAACTAGTCTATACTTTACCGCTGGTCTAAAAGTTTTCCTTATATATATATATATATATATATATATATATATGTATATGAACAGTATATATATAACCGCGCGTGTATTACACGTTCAAAAATTAATGCAGTTATAGTTTTGCCGATCAATCATGGAGCGAAGCTTTTTTCTTTAAACTTTTTTTTTTTCTTTTCTTTAGAAAGTGTTGGCACAGTTATAACATCGCCGCAGAGATTCGCTCGCGTGCGTTAGCGCGGGTGCAGCTTTCGGCCCGGTTCTATATTCGATGGAATTTTAATTATCCGTATACCAAACGTTACAAAACTTGGTTGGTTAAAATGAAGCAAAGAACCTTGAAGGCAGCCTTGCCGCAGGCTCTGTCATACCGTAAGAACGAATCGACGATCCAGCCATCGTGCCCCCCTACGGTTTCATGTAATATCTGGCGCCACATCACATCACGCCACGCCATGCTTTGCTCTCCATCTCTCGCCGATACCTTATGTATGCGCGTACGCACACACACACACACACGCACCTTATAATTTCACATGCAATCGACAACGTGCGCCATTTTAGAAATCCGTACGCGCCAGCAGGCCCAGAAAATGCAGCTTTTCGAAATTCCGTATAGAACGCTGGAAGCGATCGTTGCCTGCATAGAATTTCATTGGAGAATGGAATTGAGTTGCAGCTGCCGCGAAATGTTTTCGCAGCGTTGCGTTTGTGTACGCGGTCGTTGAATAGCTTTGAATATATTTCAATCCAACTAAACTCGGTGATTTAATTTTCAAATCGTTTGGCACACCCGTCCGTATCTTTCCTGAAAGTTTGAAATTTAATTCACGTCGTCGAGACGTCAAACCGCAGCATTAATTTTGCAACGTAACTTAATCACTCGACTTATCCGTTCGTCCAACTTTCGTCGTCTATGGGCTGTTTGTTGAGGAACAAACCTTCAGGCTTAATTATTTACTCTCTAAACGGAAGACCTCGTCACGCGGTTCCTCCTCCGCGAGTTATCCGAAGTAGATCACGACTCTTGATCCTCTGTTACATATGTACGGTCTATAAGTTAGTTGAAGCACCCTTTGAACTTGGGTGTAACAACGTTCTCCTATAGTTCCGGAGCAAGACGCACTAGATACACTGCAGTACAACAAACGAAAATTAATCTGTATTCATGGGATGATTATCGCGAGTAAACTCTACACGATGTGCACTATCTACATATGTCATATATTCGGTCAGTTTTTAAATTTTTCGTACAGAATTGAAATTTGAAACCGAATTTGCTGTCATTAGTGTCGCATATCGCTGAAAAATTTTCACTGCGTCGGTTGGTCGTACTGTGTATAGAATTTGGTAAATCAATAGACATGGTAAGCGTTGCAGAATCCCTACTAATCGCAAGAGAAAATTCGTACTTTTCTCTGTAGCATACCGAGTGAAGTTTTTTCAAAACCATGTCACCCCACCCCGATTGTCCTTCTTCTTATTCGACGATTCGCTGCTCTATTTCCTCTGCGTATATGACACGATAATTGCGTATACCGCGTTATGCTACACTACCGCACACGTCTTAAGGCGTACAATTAGTTACCGGTGAAAACTGGTACCTAAACCGTGCGACAAGTTGTAAGTGTAACGTTATACCTAGGTTGAGTGTAAGTTGGTACCGATTGAGAATTGAATGTATCTAAGAAGAGGAATTTTTTTTTCTTACGTTTTACGTCTGTAAAACTCGTTTCTCTTCTTACGTCTGTGAATGTCTCGGCGGCGTCTGTTAATTGTTGTTCCTTACTGCTCCTGCATTCGTGTACATTGCACATTTGTCGTTCGATCGATCGGCTTGCACGTGTACATCCGCAGGCGTTATTGTCACGGCACCGACTATGCATACGTACTTGGGGAATAAAATTTCGTTCCGAGGATTTGGCTCGTACCCTCATCCACATTCTGCAGAGACTAGGTATGTGTTACGAAACAAGGACGGTCGAAGGTTGTCCCTTGACCCGACGACGCGACGAGGCGATGCGGTTTTAGTTCTTCGTCGTCTGTCTTCTATTTCGATGTTTTTACTCACACGTCCCACGAGACGTTTCTTTCTCCCAATGCTTGTGCCAAGTTTGTTGTCGTGGCGTCAATGAATGACCTTCACGAACTCTGCAACCTTCGAAAAATATCAAGGTCCTCAATTTACATCCCTTTTGAGCTTTCGAAACTGTAAATTCTTGGACCAATTTTCATCCGTATTACACGCCGGTACTTGTTTCCATGATTTTCATCCTCTCTCTGGGTCAGAGAACGTTACGTCCGTATTCCGACAACCGTGAAAGCATCACTTGAAACCTCGCAATCTAATATACGTACGTTGATAATTTCTCCCACCGAACACCGACCGAAGTTTACCCTTGAAGTCTGTAAAGATTTCTCGAAAGGTACTTCAGCTTGTTACACACGCCTCAAACGCACCTTTGTTCTATCGTCTAGCTGTACACGTAGCACGCAAACGGAACCTCGTCCATCCCGCGAACATTGGTACACCGATAACGTAATGAAACATGGGCAACTACCCACCGCCGAAGTATTACATCGTATACACAAACTCCAACTTCTTTCACCCTGCAGACTCCCTCGCCTGTCTTACAGAAATGTGCACAGACGCTGTATATACTGTCTTAAATACCTCGACAGATGGCAAGTCTGGGCTCCACGTATGTTGCACAACATCTACTGGTTTGTATTTCATTCCACGCCGGGATTGGAAACACCGCTGTACTCTGCCCAAGGGTCAATTAATCCATCTCTCTCGCTTTCTCATTTTTCCGACAAATAATTTACATCCTACCTTATACTTTTTTATCCAAATCCACGAGTTTAACTCGTTGAAGAAAAGTGAGCGTGCATTAAGGTTCGCATGAAAACAAGTTGGGGTGGTTTTTTATGATCAGATTTGAAGTCGCGTAATCCATTGCATGTTAGCTAAGCATTGCATGAAAATCCATTTGCACAGCACTGCCCAGTCGTTGTTACTGGTCTTTGACGCACGTGCAATTGTGGAACTACCTTCCACCATGCGAACATTTATACTCTTTCGGACGTTAGAACTGCAACCAGTCGGATTGATTAATTTCACAGCAATGCGTTTGCGTAGGACTGAACAGTCGATGTAGAATCTTTTCAGTTTTGCTTTCTGTGCATATGTCAAATTTCGTCGCGCGTCACGTCACGTCCAAATATTGAATTAAGATTTTACGATTACTATATTCAATTAAGCTTCGGCGACACGACAGGGAAATATCGTGGACGTGGGACTGTTGGCAACGACATTTATACACTGCTTACCTTGACGAGGCTTGGCTTAGGAATATTTTGGCTTCCGCGGATATTTACCAGCGTCGTGACGCGTTTGTGGGACTCTTATCGCAAGAAAAAATAAATGAATATAAATAAAAGGAAAGGAAAGAAGAAAAAATTGATGAACGAATTTTTGTCAGCCCATTTTCACCAGCGGATGTTCGATCCGTGTACTTTCCGTACTGCAGTTTGAGACGAGACTGGAAAAACTTGGGAACGGATCCAGGAATGTCCCTCGATACGAAATCCACTGGGATAAGTTTCGTGTTTCATAGCCAGTCATTAGCGACACTCGCGACTTTACTGGTTCAGGAAAGTTTATTTCATCTGGGACAAATACGATTTCGTTGATTGATGACCTCTTCTTGAATATCGAATAATAATATCAAGTATCAAACTAATCAAGAATACCACATCGAAACGTTTGTACGTTTATACAGGTATCGCACGCATGCGCATTCCGTTCAATAATGGATAATGTATTGGAGTATTTGTTTCATTTGCTACTTTTGAGGGACGCCAAATTTTCACAACCGAGAGCCACACAAATAACAGTTTGAGAGTTATCGTTTGATCAAGCTTTGAATTATACACGAACCATTTCGTGTTAGCTTCGCATCGCTCAAAGAGAAGTGTAAACATTGTTTAAAACAAAAACTGGCATTACTTTCTAGTATAAAAACTGGTAGCGCTCGGAATATTTTTCGTGTCAAAGAATGAGCAAAAAAACAGCTCTTTGTCGGTTCGTGAAATCTATGGAATCTCTCCCGTCCATAGGCGTCAAATTAATAAAAAAAAAGATTTTTTTTTTAAACAGATCTATCGTACTTGAAAGATTGTGCTTTGTATCGTTTGAAAAAATTTCATCTCTGTCTCAATGAAACCGGGTTACGGAAGTACAGAATCCTCCACGTGGCTTCTCTCCACAAGATATGCTATCTTCTAGCTCTTGCGTGATCTATGCCAAATATAACTTTAAATGATTCATCGTCAAATCAAAACTATATGTAATTTTCAGAGAATCATATGCGTGGTGACATGTTGATGTAATTATTATCGTTAATTTTTTTATTGCGATTGTTACAGCATAATTTTGATAATTTCACTGTCTTACGGTGGTCAAATTAAAGGATATTAGATGATCTACCTGGGTAGCCACCAACTATACTTTTATCCAACCTTTAGTTCTCGGTCTTAAAATCGATCTTCTTCGCGCGATTATAATTAAAAAGACGCCAATTATCACGACGAAGATAATTCGTTGAACTTCAATAAACAATTATCTAAAATCGGTAGGTAGGTAGGGTTCGCTTCTGCGTGTGCATAAATCATTCAGAGACAAAGGGAGAACGACGTTTTTGAAATTAAAGTACCTCTCGCCACTGCTGTCCACTGTACATACACCATCTTCGGCGACTGACGGTATTCGCTTCATCCCCTGAAATGAACCATGGCTGGGTGGTATGGGGGGGGGGGGGGGGGCATTGACCGAATCACGGAACAAACTAATTACCTTATACTACAAAAATCACCGCGGGTCTTCCGCCCAACTCTCGAGGACACTTTTTCTGCCTCTGATGGAAGCAGAAAATCTCGGGTGCCGTCCAGACTGGTGAAATTGATGAATTAGAAGACTCTTCCACGTGGGGCAGTGCGCAGTTGTTCAAGGGTTGAGAAGAAGGCGGAATACTATATTCACTAATCAATGTCGACGACTGTCGGGGGCGCCTTGTTACGTATGCGGGTTATCAAACGCGTCCTTGGCTGTCACGCGCTTCCGTTCTCAATTCGACAAGCATGAAAATCATGAATGAAACTCTTCTCTAGCATGATTTTGCCGCTGAACTCTTTGCCGATTGTGTGTATAATTCGAGTTACTCGCACAAAGCAAATCTATTGGAATTATTTTTATATTATTTTTTTTTTTGAATTTTTTATTCAATTTTTCTAATCACGTTACGTAATATTCGCCGAAAATTGGATGAGAAGAATCGTTATTCATCGAACATGTACACTTCGGACTTGTTGCAACAGTCGGAATCTTTTCATCGATACGCACAGTGAATTTATATAAAACGCTATCGTCCTTATAAGCATATTTCTCGGAACAGTGTCACGTCGCTTTTTTATATTCTGTGACGCTTGGACACTAGCTAGACTGTAGTTCACTTGTGTAGGTGGTTATCATTCATTCATCTGTCTGTGCAGATCTTTTGTACGCTGCAAGAACCGCTCTAAGCTGTTTCTTCTGTGCATCGTCACGTCGATTTCTTTTGTCAATCGTACTTTATACCTAACGTATATGTTTTATCTTCCATACTTTTAACGGATCTAATCTTTTATTGAACATTTTCTTTATTATTTTTTACCTCGTATAAACATTCGTCAGCCGTAGTCTGGTTCTGGCGGAATATTATATTGAATTTACAACATAGGGGTTCCGTCTTTACAATGTTTGAGACTCTTGATTTATTAAGTGAGAAGTTGAGACGAAACAAGCATGCTAGATAGTGTTTAATAAGTGGATGAATCGACTTGAGAAATAATTTCACACTTTGAGACGTTTATAATCGTGCAATACGTATTCATTCGTTTCAAACCAATTGCCGAATAAAATTGAAACAAGTAAATTGTATTTTCGTTATCTCCGAGTTAGACACGTCTTTAAAAATCTCTGCGGCAAAAAGTGTAGTTGGCCAATTCTGCAAAAATTTCGTCCATTTGTATTCAATTTGTATTATTCTTTTTGTCTTCCTAAAATTTTCGATATTTGAATTTATGTGGGTGTGTCATCTTTGTATTTTTACTAGCTTTCACCAACGATTATGTTTGAATATTAAAGCAGGGCTGAGTGTGGAAAGAACCGAATTCCTAGATAATTTTATGAAGCTCCTCGACAAACGGATCGAAAAATTCAAAACCAATCCTAATTGGATAATCCAGTGCTCGAGGGGACCTCGGAGAGTTATTCAGGCCCTCGAGTGCTGAGCGGTTGTAATCTCGTTAAAAAAAAAAAACGTGATTCATTAATCATGCCGGGTTTCTTATTGCATTAGTTTGTTTTACCGGATTATGGTGCGCTAAAGCGAGAACTCCGCAAGGAAATTACGTCTTGAACAAATTTTTTTAATAATAGAGAAACGAGAGCGTAACTACTTAGTTATACTTTCTTTCGTAATTGCACCCAAATTTCTTATTCACGCTACGGTGTATAAAGTATAACTGTATTAAAACGCTTGTAATGTATTCTGCATATAAACGGCACAAAATCAAGATTCATTTTCTGTAAAAGCGTTGATGTTGTAAAGATTTCTCGAGTTATTGACGGCTACGATCTATCGGTCCCCTCGTGACTCGATGAAGTCAGTCAGTCAATTGTTAACTGATGAATTCAATTTGTTAGTTGTGAACGTAAAGCTAATTAAACTTGGGGTGACATTCCGATGCATAGGTGAGGCAAACAGTGGCGGCTGTAATTGGAATCAATTCGCCCAAGTACAAGTCAATTGAGATAAGGTTTTTTACAACCTAAATTATGTAAATAATTTCAATTGACAGTTTTTATTTTTGTTTACTTTACAATTGACTTTATTCTCCCAAAAAATCGGTGAAGCGCGAGTCGGTTGATGGTTACTCACACTGATTACGAGTTAGCATAAACTGATGTTATATTCTTTCTCATCTATATACCGACCTTGGTACCATTTTCTATTCGTTAATCTCCCCGACATTGTCATCGTATCTTACGACCCAAGTTATTACCGTTTCCATTTATTTTCGGGGTTTGACTTTATTTTCAGCATTGTTTAGCGAAATTTTTAAACTTCGTATAAGACAAATTAAACAGTATAACAATGTGACAAGAATGTGAAAAAAATTACAATATCATAATGAATTTTCGTGGAATATGTGATCGATACGTCTTTTTTTTTCAAATTCTGCAAAATTAGTTTTGCGAATCTGTATAATTTTTTGCCTACAAGTCGGACGGTTCCAACTTTTCTTCTTCTGCTGAACGCATAAATCAATATACTACACCACCTATATATTTATAAATCTGTCACTGAATTAATATATTATTATATAAGGTATTCTCTAAATAACTGTTGCACCGATTCCGCGTGCTCATGCGTTTCGCGTATATTCATGCATAAGCATGACGTGTTCAACCAAGTTGTCGATTATTGTAACGTCTTCTTATCGAGGCAAGAAAAATCATTATTCATCGCGTGTTTATATTATATATATATAATATAATAGTAGAACACAGGCCGTTTTCCGTGACAAGTACATAATTACTCGGCTTTGTTGACTGACTGCTGCAGCAGTCCAGATGCTCCAGATTAAATACGATTCTATGTTTTACTTTATTTTTCATGTATTACTTTCCCCTTTATTTCGATAATGCCTGACACGCTGTTGTATCAGCGTTCTCTACGTAACCTCGATTAATTACGACCGCTTTGTCTCTGGGCACGAATTACGTTGTGGTTCTTCGAAGCCAACAATGTCACATGCAAATCCGAATACTAGATTTGAATAAAATAACGGGACTCTTGCATTGGTTGGCCGTCATCGTTAACAATAAGTATATGGTATGTATTATCATGACGTGTTTCATCGATCGGAGGACTGTTTTTTTTTCTCATCGGTGTCATTTTCGTTTATTTTCTATCTTCGATGTAAATGTTGTCTCTTGTTTCTGGAATATATTGATAGGTGTTTCGTGCACGCGTTATACATACGCAACGGTGGAAGTCGGTATTTGCGTGTCACACAATCTTTCCTGAATGTTAATTCACGAAACAGACAACGAATAGTATCTGATTTCTTAAATGTCCGTTTAACACGCAATTGGTGCGTAACGCCCAAGTCCAATTACATTTATATAGATTTATTTTCTACGCGGTTTCGGAAATACGCGCAACTTCCCACTGCATGGCGGTGTTTCATTCAACGTATTCAGTGTATACTATATATATAATATATATAATAATATTTAATATATAATATATTTCTAATATATATTTAACTTCATTACATCAAAAGAAATCGACCCTAACGTACAGAATAAATAATCATAGGTACTCTTGAAGCGTTAGTCACGTGTCTTGATCGGATGCTCGCGTTTTATCCTCGTTTTTTTCTGTATGTCATACAACTTTGTTTTGATATTGCTCTGTTGTTGACCAAATTTTGAGCAATTTTGCAGGAAAAAACGCTAGAATTGATTGTTACTATACACTTTAATGTCGACATATTTTTTTTCGAATGAAAGCAGTTAAGAACGGTCCCAATGCTACCGAGCCTCGTGTTAAAAAAAGAAAACAGCCAAAAACAACCTAATGAATCCTCATTCTGTTTCGAGCAAAAAGTGTCGAGTTCGTTCGTTAAATCTTGATTAGGAAATCCGATTGAGATGCGAAGGACACATTTATCGTGTTGCAGATCACGGTGGTCAGTTTTTCTAACATAGAGCTGCTGATATTATTCAGGTCAGTACGTACATTCAAGGAAATAAAATAACCCAATAAGTGAGCAAATTGCACAGATGAAACCTTAATTATAAAATGAGTACCCGAGAAAACTATATGAACTGTTGTTGAACACCCGAGTATTTTGTAGTACATGATTCTTGTTTGGGAGTAGATGGTGTGTGAAGTTATTCAGGGGGAAAAAAGAACACAAAGAAAACTCTGATTGCAAAAGTTCTTCATTCGGAAAAAAAGATGTCGGTACTTGAACGCTTATCTTGAACTTTTCGTACAACGAACGCCTCGGTACTTACCCTTTAAACTTGTAAACTCGAGGTAAAAAGTTGAAAGAGACTCCCTACTGCTGCTTGGTACAACTCACTGCTAAGTCTCGCTAGAATAATCAGTGTGTATTTTATTATTTTCTGCCGCGACACGTTATATGATGAAAAGTCTTTGAATGAAAATGCCCCTGTCTGGCGGCTCGTTTCAATTCTTTGAAAAATTGTTACTTTCTTGTATATTGGACGTAATATAAAGTATTCGTTTAACAAGCTTACAGGATTTTCTTTTATAGTGACAAAAAATTTGTTTCTCTTCTCTTGCCGTGATGCGTTTAGTTTCGGTGAGGTCCTTGTATTAGATATAACGTATTGATAAGAACTGACGATATTTTAAATGACAGAAAATACAATTTACTCTAATCACGAAATAATAAAACATCCATTTTATCGTACATATATTTATCGCTTAATCGCATACATTTATTATATAACATACGTATAATACTTGGTATGAATGTACAAGAATCGCATATTTAGACTGTCGGACAAATCGATATTGCATTGAATAATACATTTGCATCGGTGACATTGGATATATACGTATATAGATAGATATAGAGAGAGAGAGAGATTTTGCATCCATGCCGTGTTTGTTTTTCATACACACTTGAAAACTTCAGTTCTCTTTCGATCTCAGTGACTGGAGTTCAAATAAAACTGTGTGGATATAAGAAGTCAGAACATACCAGCTTGTGGAATATATTGCCAAGGGATTTGAGTGGAAGAGGTGAGAAAGATTTCAGGGCTGCAAGCGTGTTGTGAATTTATAGGTTTTAGGGGAATGTATTTTCTGACAAGAAGAGCATACGTGGTTCTTTTACGAATCATTCGTCGGTTTGTTGTATACAATCTTTTTGTGAAACTTTATTTACTCTAATTTGCAAAGCATTTCACGTGACAACTTCGTTATCAGGTATCTCTAATATGTATTATCACTTCTCGGATGATGATTCATCGTGCATTATCAAGACGTTTATTTGACTTGATAATTGAAGATAAAATCCGAAGCGAGGTTTTTTGTTAATCGAGTAACTATTTCCCTTTTTTTCATTTCTTCCTTATTTTTTTTCTCTCGTGTTTGTTTTTCATATCTCATAAGTACAACGGAGAAGTTTCAGTGAGCAAAAGGGTATTGTTATAGTTTTACAAGTGTTGGTGTTTACGGTATAGTAATTTTTTTTTTTTTTTTAGCGGTTTGCTACCGCTTTTTCATCGTTGTATGAAAACGTCGTTACAGAAAACTTTTATTGAATTTCTGTTATTCTTCTCTGTTGCAGGGAGGAGGTCCAAGAGCACACAGTAAGATGGAACGCGAGGTTCGAATTTCTCTGCAAAATGAGCGCAAATGCTTCGACGGGTATTCTTGACCCTTGCATTCTGAGGATATCAGTGAGAAAGGTAAGAAATCCGAGTGCCAGATTTTTCTATAAATACATGTAGATCGAAGTGATTACCTTGAGCAAGATTAATGATTGTATATTCGGCTATCGGGGATGAACTAAAAACACATGATTATCTCATTTTAAATTTGAAACGCTCTGTATCAGATTATACTTGCGTCAAAGTATTTTCCAATCTTACGGTTGATCTCGGTTCAACGATCTTGCTGCTTGAAAAAACTGTAATTTCATCATCTCCAGGAGCTGAAAGGGGGCAGGTCCTTCCAGAAGCTGGGCTTCACGGACTTGAATCTTGCGGAGTTTGCTGGTGCCGGTCAGTCGAGACGAAGATGTTTACTGGAAGGCTACGACGCTAGACACAGACAAGACAACTCTATGCTCAGGGTAGCGATCCGGATGAACATGTTGTCGGGCGATATTTTATTCAAAGTGTGAGTGTACCTTACTTTTTTGTTATCTCTTGAAAACTGGAACCGTATTACAATATGACGATGTTAAGCTTGTACTTGGTAAATGACCCGATTGATTTTTTTCGCAGACCCTCACCGTCGTTAAAGCAAACACAATTGGCAGTGCCGGGTGTTCCTGGTATACCGGGAGTCGGTGCCGACGAAGGTAGCGGACCGGAAAGATGTGGCAGCCGAGAAGATTACGTCTCCAGTGGATCCTTAGCAGGTAGCATAGCTAGCGCAAGTAGTGGATTTGGCAGTCTTCCGAAGAAAAGAGCACCTCTGTTCTCTTCTGGTAACTTAGATTTCAGCTTTGTTAATTTTAACATACGCGCAAAGCCATGGACGGAATGTTCTATACCTTCGTACCTTCTTCCTTTTTTTTTTTTTTTTTTTTTCCTCTTGTCGAAATTTTTGCGGCGTGCCGAAAGCTGTGATTATCCCCGCCTCGTCGTACAAATCTCAAGATACGAAAATGGCCTTGAAGAATAACACCTTACATAAACGAATGTGATGCGTTATCTTTCTAACTCAAGGTGTTTTACAGATGAGCGACCTTGTAACTGTTATCTTCTTGGAAACATCATTGTTAAAAAGAATACAAGTCGCTCGGTTAACCTGTGTCTGAATACGTATTTGTTGCAGAAGAAGAAGAAGGAGAAAAAAAATTGACAACAAACGTTATCACATTTATGAAAGAATTTTGACGTTTCTTTGCATTTACATGGCTTTCGTTGTTATTTTATTATTTCTCTTTGTATTAGTCGTATAATTTTGCAAGTACAATTCCTTAGCTTTTAAGCTTGGATAGTAACTTGGAAATTTGCACCATACTTACATTGCATGATTTTTCTTTAATAGAATTGATAGGCGGTGCGGAGACGTATGATCCGATGACGTTGGGCGAAGTTATTACGTCGGCAATACCGATTGAAACATTAGCAGAAGCTCACACGGAATCTGGACACTCAAGAAATAGTAGTAACACCAGTCAACTAAGTAAAGGTTCGGGGTATGGATCGCTAAATTCACACAGCCAGCACAGCAGGCAAAGCAGCAGTGGAGATAGTGGACATATCAGGTAAGAACAATCGTTATTTAAACATACGACGTGTGTTACATATTTGAATCGAATGAAGAAAAGGATCCAGGTGAAATCTTCACTTGAAACTAAATTCTATTCCATAACATAATGATAGAAACTTTTTTCATAGGAACAGATCGAATTTTTTCGTATAATGTACAAATTACATTGTGAATGATTAGATTCATGCCAAAAGTCATGTGATAACGGCTGGAAAACGTTAAGTGTTGGCCTTATGAAGAACTTATACCGATTGAATATATTATGAAGTGTGTTGCTTCGCTACCTTGTAAGAAACAGGTTAATTCGACCGGGAAGTCACAGAATATTTATTTTCGTATTTTCAAAAATAGATTGCGCTAGTGTTTAATTCTTTTCTGCTTCCGAAGTCAATATATTTTCAGTTAAATATTTCAGTCTCGGACCAATTTTTCGAACAATTTTCGGTGATGGTAAATTCTGTACGACCTTTTGTTCTTTCATAACTAATTGTAAGGATTGATCAGTTTTCTCCGTTGTATGTTTAATTTGGAAAAAAAACCAGACATTGGCGCTTTACATTTTTGACATGCTATTATTGAATTTGTGCAACGATCTTTTAATATTGGGTTTTCTGAAGGATTATTAAATCTCATGCGAACAGATTTTAATTTTAAAAGTGTACATAATTAATATTTCAAACTCAAACTCATTCCTCACAAATTAATCTTATACGTGTCTCGTGTAGAAAAACTATTATACCTTTACTAACAACAATGAACCATACACTAACAACCTCACACGCATATGTATATTATTATTCTCTAAAAATACAATCACTTACTTTGCTGCATTAGCATAAAGCTACGGTATAGCGCACTTCATTCAGACAGTCTGATACTATCACTTATTATTCGTTCAGGCTAAGGAATTTTACTATTTTCTTCAATCACACTATTTAACAGGTCTATGGAATTGGAACAATGTACAAATCGTAAATGGCAGAATGCAATTCTTACCCAGCATGATATTTTCACCTCAGCTTAATTTATTTATCGGAAGTTGGTATGATATAAGCATACGAGTACACTGTATGTTAAACTTTCGTTCGGCTGAATAACCATTTTTTTTTTACTACTGAGCTTTATCTTTGAAAGGTCTGCAGCAGCATTTGTCTGTAATTACTATACAAATGTTACATCTTTTATTGTCAGTACAATTTAAACTTTTTGTCTACCAAAGTTAACAGGTCAAAAGCTAAGACCCCACATTATATTGCATCGAATTTTCATGATCGGAACTTTATACGAAGTTGAATTTACACAATGATGTCAAGCCTGAATGTTATACCGGCCCACGCTCATACTTATTTGCCTGGATCACTAATAGCTACCGAATAATTAGACGTATATTCTATCTCACCGTTATTAAATGTTTGGAACTCACGTGTATTTGACTCGTTTTATTTTATTTTTATTTTTTTCTCAGTGTTATAGCTACGTGGAACTTATACCTGTAATTAAAAGGATGCCGTTTTATTTACATTTGTTTTTCAAAACCAAGGCGAAAAGTTATTTTTACTTGTTGTTTATGATTTTGCATGCTGAAGATTTGTGTTGTGATCTTTGTAGGTCACCTTCTTGGCCGGTATGGGCGCCACGCCTTCCAACTGTTCCTCAAAATCAAAAGTACAACCATGTCGAATCAACTCATCCAATGTCTCCTCCGTCTCCCACCCTAACTTTAATGGAATCTAGTTGTAACGAATTTTGGTCTAATTCAAGTCCAGTTTCATCCAGAAAAATGGACATCGAGGATATACAGAGTGTTGTGAATTCGGCAGCAATAAATACGAATGTCAGTATTCCTGACAATGAGATTTTTAAAGTACCGAACGGCACGGGTCTTCAATTAACGAAAAATAACAATAATAATGTTCAAAACAATAATCGTCTAGGTAGCCTTCGATTGTCTAATTTTAACGCACCTACCATGTTGCGTAAGAATTTGCAAAATATTTCTCAAAGAAATAAGTCAAATAAATCAAACACGAAAGAATCTGTACAAATTCCGCCAAATAGAATATCTACCAATAGTATCGATCAGCAGCGACGTACTTCAAAAACTTGTGATTGTATAGAAAAGAGTAACGTCACTCCGGTCGTAACTCTTATTAATCAGGCCAGGGCCGTTTCCTCTCCCGATCCACTTCATAGACCTGACACTCCCAGAGCGTCGCTACTCTCAGCGACAGCATCTCAGAGGCTCAGGTAGGTTTTATTTGAGATTTCCAATTCGTTTGCATATAGCTATTGGGTTTTTTCGTTTGCTCTTTCTGTTTTTGCATACATAATTTAAACTACTTCTTGAATTTTCATATCTTCTCATGTTTTTGTAAACTAGTTTTTTTGACATTTAGCAGCTGATTACGGACTGTCCAAAATAAATCCATGTATCGTATAGTTGTCTAGGCACCTATTTGCATTTCATCTAATCGGTCCAGGTTTACATCATTATCGTCGTTCACATAATTCGGTGGTCGCTTTTTTCATTTGCAATCTCCATTGGCATAAATGATTACTAGAGATATTGAAATCATTACATGCATACAGGCAAATTTAAGTACACGTGAAACATATTCAGTATTTTCTAAATTAAAACACTTCGGTAATGCTTCAAGATTTATTTTTAACTGAAGTATGTATCTAACTGCTATGATTAATTTGACTTAACCTTATATTTATGAGGAGCGATGTATATCTAACGATCAATCCAGATACATACTTCAGATTTCGGGCAACAAGTTTATGTTCCAATCATTGATGAGTAGTAAATAAGTGCCTTTTAATAAATTCTTGCTCATTATCAGTTACTAGTGTCCAGGAGAACTTGGTGGCTGATGCTTTGTTATTTGATTTTCTGCAGCATGCATCTACTTAGAAATGGATTTCTCATGTACACAGCATTTTTTAAATGACTATATTTTCTTCCCCCTTTGTCGATGAACAATCATTCATATCATCTCCATAATCTGAACACTTTGTTACTTATATACTTTAACAAATTACTAAAAATACATCATGCCATCTACAACACAAACAGAAATAGGAATCAGATATCGAAATAATACTCACTATGTGTATAAAAACATTGTTTTAACTTATCAGTAGTTTGTAGGTCTTTGTTAGCGAAATTTTGAAGACAGATGGTTGATGTAATGTAGCTCAAATGCGCCCAATAGCACATGTTGTGCTAATATTATTTGATGCTAATTAATTTCTATGCCAGCCTTCACATCAGTTAGTTTCAATAATCAAAACGTAATGTAGCTCAATTTATTATTACTTTTAATCAATGGAACATGTGGGTGCTTCAGAATTGTTTTATTCCTCAACATTTATCGGATTCAAAATTCGCGCATGTTTACAAGTGAAACTGAGGCAGTTTATTTTATTTTTTTTTTTCACACACGAATGTACAACGTGTATCCACGTGGACTGAATTTTGAGTTGTCAGAACTTCGTTGAAGTTAAAATTATATTCCAGCTTCTTCTCCTCTAGTTGTCTTTTCATTTGGCGTGATATAGCACTTGGCAGTAAATAATATTTGATAATTATTTTAAAATTGACATGAAATTATAAGCGTGCTCAACATTTGAATCCTGTTGTCAAACCTTACAGCAATGTTTTGCTTAATTTACAGTACAGTAAACTTTGACATCAAATGACCTCAAATATGTTTGTTCAAGTGATAGTTTTGGCACCAAAGATCCAAAAAAATACCTTCTTATTTTTAAGTATTCAGTCAGTGAAATTTACTGACATGTGTACTTGCTTGGAAAAAAATCACCCAATGTTCATTCTGAGTATTTAAACTAAGGAGATTAACACTTTGAGTCATAAAAATTGATCAAATATAAGTGTTCCAATCTTACACGGTGCCAGTTCGTATCAGGTGGCAGCTCCTAGTTAGGACGCTTTGAATCCTTTCAGGGGTATCGGAGGCGGTCATAGAAAATTACTGGACGGGGCTGGTGGAAAACTCGCCACCGTAGCAACTAGCCCGGATTCTGAGGAGCCCTCGGAAATACTTGAGGCTACTGCTACTACCACTGCGCATAGACGAAACAGCGTCACCCCACCGTCAGTCCATGCCCTTGTGTATATATGTTTTCTATTCTAGTGAATGGCTGTAGTGCTTAAACAAGTCTACCTCTTTTCATATTACTACGGATTTTGCCAAAAATTATCTTTATATGTACTTGGCGCAATTCATCGACTGAAGAATATTTTATCACATGATTACATTAAATTAATACAACTAAAATGGCTTCGGTACTGCTTGGAAGTCGCTTTTAGGTCTAATAAGTGTTGGCTTGAATAAATCTGATCTATCTCGCCCGCTAATGCTTACCATCTTACCTTATGAAAATTTATTGTCCATTACCTGATGTTCTTCAACAATCATAATATATTCATGCATGAAATTTCAATAAACTAATGCTTTTAATACTATGCTCGATTAGTTGCTTGGGTTTATGAAATGCTTCCAGTAGAAACCAACAGTTTTACTACCGATATATGATACTCGTAAAATAATGGTACGTATTCTGCTCACATCGTAGTATGTTGATTTCATCTGTATTGGCCCATCCATTCACTCCGATATAACATTGTGATACTCTTCTTTATGTTCTGGTTTGTTTTTTTCACGTCACGATTTTTTCGAAGGCTGTTAGTTCTAATGTCAATTTTGTGAACCCACCAAAGTGTTGGACTTTTTATTCATGATTTATTATTTTCTGCCTTTCCACCTGTCATACTTTGAATATAGACTTTATTTAGCCATAGAAGCACCATCGCTAAGTCACAGCTGTTTAGCATGAGCAGCAAGCACATGGTTGATATTAGTGTATTATATGTAACTATAATGAAGTGGATCATAATCAAAACTAAACTTTAGAAATCCTTCCGGTGGATCTGGCCTAAGTGAAACTGGTTCTTTGGATCGAGCCAAGGCAGCACTTGAACGCAGAAAAAAGGCTGAAGATGGCAACATCAATCCCATTCTATGCAGAGTCGAAGTGACAAGGCCAAACGCTGATTCGTTGATAAATGAGTTATTGAAAGCGACAAATTTAGACCAATCAGATCTTGAAAGTGCGGAAAGTGAGTATTTTTCATTACATTAAACAAGAGATTTTAAGTCGCTACATAATGAAAATAAAATACGACAGTTCGTTACCCTGTTCGTCAATTGGAGTAAGTCTGTATGTTATATAAAATGCAGTGGAATTTTTCGAATATTCCAAATTATGTTTCTTTCAGCATCTGGATTACAACTATTCATAGCAAAAGATGGCACCACGGCACTGGGCAGTCATGAGGTAAAGAGTCAAATGCCAGCTGGAGTGTTTAAGCAAGTTGTAATGGAAGATAACAACAGGTAACACAAAATCAATTTGACGAGTCGTCAAAATTCGCGCCACGTCACAACGTTTTCACTTGCACTGGTGCCAGAGTTGGTGTACGAAGCTTATGAACCCAGGTAGTAATAAGACTATCATAGTGATTAAGTCAAATGCTGATTCATGAATTTTGCATAACATTTCAGTTGATAATGTTAAGTGCAAGAAAATATATTAGATGCTGAGAATATTCACAAACAAGCAGTCTCTCTTCAAAATTTCTTTGGAAGTAGAAACCTACTCATCCCTAAAAATAGCATTTCTTAATACCTTATAGTCTATACCTAAGAACTCTCTATGAAACGAAGTGATAGTGTTACAGACTATTAATACGATTATCAATAGCAAACAGATAATTCGTATTTTCATGGTATTTGTCACTCGTATCTAATGGTTCCTTAAGTTACTCGACACATCCAAGGGAACTTCGACGAGAATGGAATTTGCTACGATGAATCGATTTTGACATAAGACTGCATCTGTATTTTGAACAGAAGTTACTTCTCGGTACCCACTCATTGCGTATCAGACTATACAAATAATTCTTGTAAAAATGATGAAGAATATCAAAATTTTTGTTGTTACTTTGAAACGTATTATAATTTATAAGCGAACTACAAATATGCAAACATTCTCTCCTCAAGATCTTATAGTTAAACGTCGAACCTTAACAGTATCCTTTTATTTACCATTTAAAAAAATGTTAAAAAAGCTTGAACATAATAAGTTAGACAAATGCTCCTTCAAAATATGATTAAGTGATGCTAAGCTGCAAAAAATAATTTTAATTTAAGTCGTTTTAAAATTGAAAAAGCAACAAAGTGCTTAAACAATAACATAAATATTTTCTTCCATAATAACGAAGCACAAGACGCCCCTGTGTTTCAAAATGGAAAGTTAGTCAATATTTAGCAAGATATTCAAATGTAACAAACAATAATAGTTATAAAACAATGCGACATGGACAGATGTGAAAACTGATAAGTGTTAAACTATTAATCAATATGGAAGCTGTGTATGCACCAACGCATCTGTCAAAATTTTCATAAAAATGAATCAAAAACGATTATAACGAATGTGTGACGTCAATTTCTTTCTATCACGTACAATGTATATATATATATACACATATACACATATACATGTTGTTAAAAAATTTCATGCTCTATGGTAAAATCTGATGTGATCAAGTCTCACGGGTGTTATTTAAAATTCGTAGAATATTGAAAATAATCGTGTACAAATTATCAAATCAGACTTGACTTGAAAATCTTGACTATACAGAAGAAAACCGGTATGTACATTTACTATCATATTAATCAATTATTTTAACCAACAATTTATTTTTCACAAATTTCAAGCTTTATATTCTATAATGATATATTTTCAAATTCAAATATATTGATTGTTGAATATTGCATTCAGTATTGACTGAAGTTTTCACCGTTGGTGCAACCAGCTATATTATAGCAACTTGTATATAAATAGAATAGTAATTGTTATGTAGCTAAATGGCAGGTGTTATACATTCTCTGTATTTAAATCTATACCGTGTATATTACTGTTGGTATGGTACTCAAATTGGCTCACGTGTGTCAGTGCGTGTGTAAAATAATGTATGTATGTTTTAACTTCGAACGTGTGTGATAGTATCAGTTTCCGTTCTTCAATCTTAAGTAAAAATTTGCAAGTTAGATACGATATATTATCATGTTATAGAAATTCATAAAATTGTATTGACATTGTGAACAGTCACGATTGGCAATGTAACACGTCGTTTGTTAATAATAACTACTGGCAACGAACTAAAAAAGTGTATCAGCTATATAAATGCTAGTTATTATGAAATCTAGATACTGAGTAGGAGCTTATAGATTCCATCGCATAAATTGAGTTCTGTATATTTCTTGAGTTTCACGCATTTACTGTATCGACATACACATATTTCAAAAACGATAATTAGTCTGGTGATTCATGCAGCTCATTATTTTTGCTAATAATGATAAACTTAAATTAGGTATTAATGTGACAATTTTGAAATATCGATACCAGTGTTACTGCTAGAAAATAATAATTTATTAAATTGTAGGTAATAAATAATCATAGTTAATATCGAATGAAATGATTTTTCTCATATGTATATTACTTCAATTTTTTCTCGTCACTTAATGCCAAGGTCGGAGTCACACTACGTGAAATATTCGTAACATAAATGCATCAAGCACAGTAAACCCTGTATTTTTTTTTTTTACCTGTTATTTACCTTTCCTAAATTCGTCGCACCAATATATCTATTTCTGGCGTGGACTCGAAGAAATTATCCAGTTTTTCCGACAACTCCAATAATTGTAACACAACGTAAGCAACCCTTGGTTTCAAACATCTCCAGAGTTGTATAAAAGAAATGCAGGCGTTACTGTAGCAACTATAACTATTTTAATGGTTTGGGTTACTTTAAGAACGTCACGCAGAAGAATTGATAAGTTTTTTTTTTTTTTTTTTACAAGAAGTTACGTTTGACTTGTGAAACCAATGTTAAGCGTTGTGATATTTTACATGATTGTAATAATTAATATTACGGTGTTGTTATTGTACTGTAATATGAGTTAACTCTGGCCCAAAAATTTTTCAACAAATGTTTGTTTATTAATTTTTAGATTAATTTCTATAATTTACTGTTGTTGACACTTCATGTATCTAATTATGTGGAAGGAGAAGTACTTCCATGTGCTGATAATAAGATAACATGCTAAAAACCAGAAATCCGATTTAATTAAAAAACTTGAATGACTTTATTACTCTCTTATGGTTACCGAGTAATACGCTACGGTAAAGTACGATACTATACTTGCAGGAACACAAAAAAAATTGCCCCCATTTTTCATAATGTGATCGTATTACAATCGTCCAGGTATGAAATATATTCTTATACAAATTCACTGCAAAATGGGGGAAAAAGCTAACCGCAAATTTTACAACAGCAATCAATTAGCTGAAACAATTTCACAGAGACACTTAAATTATAACTACGCGTAGTCTGAAATATCGTGATCTAAAATGTGCAATAAAACTGTAAACAGTTAGAAAGCGTTTTAACGAGAGCTTGTACTGAAATTTGGTGGGTAAGGAAGAATATCCAAGAGGTTGACGGACAAACAGGTGCAATTCACAAAGGTAAGCCCCACGCATCAATGAAACTAATATTCATTCGTCAGACGCAAAGAACATAAGTCAGCAATAATTTAGTTATTCTGATCCAAATTCGACGGGTAATTACAAACGTTGTTTCTGATGGTAACATAAATCGTACTCGTCTCTTAATTTGTTTCACGTCGTCACCGCGGTAAATTCTGTTTTATCGACTGCAATAGCTTATGCACATGAGGCATGTGTAAGTAAGTTTCTCTGATCTGAAAATACGTATGACCGTGTGTGCGCGCGCAATGAATCAGACTCCAGTATCGTGTATTCCGAATTCGAGGATGTCAAAGGCAAAGAAAGTAATCGATGAGGCCCGAGAAAACCAAAATCCTGAGCTGGATTTGGCTGATAAGGGCATTTCCACTTTCGAGGAAATGCCCGGACTGCGTGAGTAAAATACGCTTGCACCCTTCACTTGATCATTGCCAAATTAGGCAACTTGTCAAGACTGGTTTTTTGCACCAACAAAACTACACACTGCCATTAGGGCTACTCATGGGCGTGGACAGCCCTGTACTATTTATACAAATACGTGCTGTTACTGTTAATCAGATTTCCTTATATTTATTTCCCAATTAAGTTCTGGATGCTCATTTAGGGAAAAAATGACAACTGAAAAACTCATTAACCATGTATCGCATATCATTCAACAACCTATGTTTATTGCGTAAAAATAGTCCTTTCAAATACAGCTGATCATAATTTCCAGATCATCTTTGTACTTGTTCAAACTATTTCTTGTTTGAACTCTTCATACAATGACTACTATATATTACAACATCGAAACCGAATTATCATTAATCTTATCGTGTCATTCTTCATAATTTTGCATGTATTTTAAATTGTATTTTTTCAGTGAATATGCTGCAGATAACCAGACTGACGCTCAGTCACAATAAACTTCAAGGTACATATGTAGAGAAAATTCATGTATTGCCAACCTGTTCGATCCTACCGTATTATGCATGTCACAGCAAGTAATGGAATGATAATTTTTCAGTTGTTCCACCTGGTTTGGCAAATTTAATCAATTTGGAAATTTTGAACCTGTTCAATAATCACATCACTGAACTTCCAATTTCCTTATCACAAATGCCTAAGTTAAGAATCCTCAACGTTGGGTACGTAACTGCGCGGCGATAAAGACGATATTTCAAAATGTACATAGTTACATTGATAATTTTACCTAACGCTATTTTGATCTCGGTATATCCACTTCTGTTTATATTTTTTGTTTATGTTGTACATGAATTCTAGTCTGTATGTTATTGAAAATAAAATCTGCAATGATTGTCTATGATGATAAAGACGATAACTTCAATGCAACATTTTTTGAACTTATAGCCTAGCTACTTATGTTGAATCAATTTCATTTTGTATCGCTGAATCAACACCAACTTGTATCTGCTATTTAATAAAAACCTTTATATTCTATTAATAGGCTTCTAATTCTAAATAGTATGTTATGCTAATTTCAGAATGAATAGATTAGATTCCCTTCCACGAGGGTTTGGTGCCTTCCCAGTGCTCGAGGTCTTGGATCTCACATATAATAATTTGAGTGAAGAAAATTTACCTGGAAACTTTTTTATGATGGGTAATCAATTAATTTGATACATTACAATAATTAATTCATTATTGATTATATGCACAATGCATACCCTAATTCTACTTTGTTTCCTCCAGAGACCTTGAGAGCATTGTATCTTGCCGATAACGATTTTGAATACCTGCCCCCTGAGATTGGCCAGTTGAAAAATCTGCAAATTGTAATAATTCCATCATACTGTATGAAATGAGAAAACTCATAAGCATCACTGATAAACTATGAAATATACTGAATAATAATTTATTTTACAGCTTGTGCTCAGGGAAAATGATCTGATTGAGCTACCTAAGGAAATTGGCGAACTTACCCGACTTCGGGAACTTCACATTCAAGGCAACCGACTAACAGTTTTACCACCAGAGATAGGTAAATTGATACTCTGCAGCTAATTGCGTACTATGTCAGTATACTTGCATCGGTGAAATTCTTAACTACCTATAAATTTGAATTGCCTTACATACGCGGGTCGTCCCAAATGTATAACTTGTATTACTGAGCTCGTGAATGCTTTCTCTTTATTCATTTTCTCTAGCAGGATGTAGGTGACTAGCCCTGTGAGAAGCTGTATGGTAACATTAATAGTTTTAAACTTACTTCACAGGTAATTTAGATTTGGTGAGTAACAAAGCAGTGTTCAGAATGGAATTCAATCCTTGGGTTACCCCTATTGGAGATCAATTGCAAGTAGGAATTTCTCACGTGATTGATTATATTCGTTCGGAGACCTACAGATAGTAAGTGTAATTGGAAAATGAATAACAATTAATCAGTATACCCATCCATTATCGAATGTGTGATGGTTCTAGGCCCATTTTCAGACCTACAAGTTCTTGTAATAATATGGAAATACGTTAAATTTTTCAAGTACAATATCCAGCTAAACAATAGATGGTAATTATTATTTTATTTTTACAGCCTCTATAATCGTCACCTCAGTGCAAAAGGACCTCCGCCACCAATTGAGAACGATAAAAGCAAGAAAATCTCTCGTGCTCGCTAAATGAGATTAATGTGACAAATCAACTTATATAATTACAGTTTTAATGCCAATGACTAATCGTTAATATATCTAAACTTATTAATTTGTACATTACCACAAATTGATCATCAGATATATCGGATCACGTGGTGCCTTATGCCAAGTCAACTGCCTTAATATTCTGAATCGTTACTTGTATTAATATTTTTTTATTAATGTTATGCTTATATTTTTTATAACAACTTTAAAACTAAATTAAATATGTAGAATATTTCGGTGAGTCTATAATGTTTTAATACATTAACAAATGAAATTCACCATAGCCACGGGTATTGATTTTTTCCGTTAAGTTATTCTTGCTCATACAGGTTACAGTCGTAATTTATTTCTGTAATGTAATAATGCTAAGAAATCGAACTCTGACTGCGTTTACGATAAAAATTTTATCCAGCTTTGATGAGAATCTTAAATTGATGTGCAAAATGAATCTCCGCCAAGTTGTAACACTTCGTGCATTTTAATTACCTACTATTAATATAAAATGAATAAATATGATGGTGCAAATAATTTATTGATCTATAGTGGATATCTTTCACATTACACTTGTTGAGCCTCTAATTGGCACGCACAACAATTCACTCATCTATAAGTGTATGTCATTCTAAATTGTACTTTATGTATTAAACTACCTATTAAGAAAAATTGACTTGGAAAATTTTTATTATTTATGATTTAATGACGGGGTTTCAATAAACAATTTCACATCATAAAACGTACACGTTCAACTATTTTGCGTCAATAGCTTCAGTAGAGATGCAAAACCGTGTTTTCAGTTCGTACCGTTGACATGTTACAGTCGAGAATTGTAATATTTATGAAGCTTGTGTTAACAACTATGTTAGCAGTTTCGCTTCAATCAAGATGCAGAAAACTGCAACGAAATCATTTGTCGGTATAGAAAACAAGTACGTATAATACTTACCAGTTCTTTAGTTGAGCCATAGATGCTGCAATGTAATTTTTGTATATGCTCAATCTTTACGTGTACGTAGAATGGCACGATTAAAGCAGAAAACCCTGAAACTTGCGAGAGAGGAATATTTGAAAAATCAATCTAAAGAAGGTAATTTGAAATTGTAAAATGTTACATATTGCCAATCTATATTTGACCAATCAGATTGTAGACGATTGTCAATAGAAATATATATAATTTTTTGAACTTGTTAATAATGTTTTTTTCATTGCAATCGCCTGCCAGATGAATCTCTAGAGATAACAATGGAAAAGGCGACCTGTCCAAAATGTAGAGGGGATGGAAAAGAATCTTCTGGGACACATATACAAGATTTATGCCCCGCTGATCGAATGAAGATCACACAGCTCATTTCTGAACTTGCGAGGTGAAAAAGTACTTGGTCGTTATTTTTATTAACAGTGTATGGAAATATTCAAGTTTTTGATTCTTTACGTTAATAGGGGTCTCGGTCAAATTTATATAAACTAATTTTTATTAGTGTAGGTGCACACAAGAAAAGCACAAGGTTGAAGCTGATCTTGCTGTTAGTAAAGCAGAAAACGAAGCATTACAAAACCAGTTTCAGATGCTTAATAACCAATTGGAAGGTGATAAAAACAAATTATTTTCACAGGTACAATTTTTTAGAATTATAGCGTTCAATAGATATACTAAAGGTCTGTGACATTATTTCACCACTAAATTCTAGCTGTCATCAACAAGGGCAGAAATGAACAAGCTTAAGCTGCAAACATCTTATGCGCTAAAGCTTTTAACGCACCAAATAATGGCATTGGAAAGACAATCGAGGAGACTTGTTGAAACTGTGAAAGATTTGTTAAATGACAAAATGCATCTACAGGATGCATTAGTGAATCAAAAAATGAGAGTCCAAATTCTTGAGGGTAGGATAAAGAAGATAAAAAATAGTAAAAATGTGAAGAAACTGCTACAAGTAAATCAACAAATGATGAATAAAGTTTCACTAAAGTTTGACAAAGATTGTCAAACCGAAGCCCTAGAAAACTTGTAAGTTATCATAAATAATGCATGTAGGAAAATGTAGCGCCTTTTTATAATGATTAAGAATTGTTGAATTGTGTTTCAAAAGTAATATAATCTGAGTACCTCATACTTCGTAATTTTTAGACCAGAAATATACACATACTCCGGATTAAAAGTTTCGAGAAGCAGTCAAGACTCCCATAGGTGTACAAAAACTACTCAGATTAAAAGCAAACGTGATTTAGACGAATCTTCCACGGAGGCCATACTATTGCGTGAACTATTTTTCAAACGCCCAAGCATAGATGAGAACGAAGGGTTGGAATTACTTACATTATTTCAAAGAAATTGAGTATCTTTTTCACCTTTGTTACTGCATCATGACATAGAATAATGATGTAACGTGCCGGGCTACAATGATTATAGGAAACCGGTTTTTTTAATAAAAAATATAGTTTATTCGAATTATTAATTGGTAACAAATATTTAATTACAAATGCAATCAAAATTATAATACATTGTCAGTCGTTTCCAGTATAGCTTAATATAATATGACAGGTCAAGTACACTGAAACTTAGAAATTAAAACACTCTAAAAAGATATTTATTCAATTTTGTACCAGCATTACATTTGTACAGGTAATCCAATTCATGAAGTTTGATCACCGTAAGTTATCATAAATTCCTCTCGAACATAGGAACCGAACCGAAATATGTTAGAGTATAAAAACACTACAGGTGGTAAAAAATAGCTATTAAATCTTACAAAAATCCAATCACATAAAATCTGACCCAATGCAGAGTTGTCTCGACATTACTTGGCACTTCACTAATGCTCAGCTTCTTCCACATCTTACTTTTTCATCGTAATGCTATACTTAGTTTTTTCAGATGGTCCACAGCCTCTTGATTCTCAAAAGTTGGACTTGTATTTTTTTTTTTTGTACGCTCGACTAAGCCGCCAGAAGGAACACTGTTACCTAATTTAGAACTAATTTTTTTCTTTCTTCCTGTGGCATTGAACCCTAATCCGAATCTGTTAGTGTTAAACCACCTTCATCATCAGTATACTCGCACTCTTCCAATAGGCGTGTAGTCTCAGTCTCATATTGCAACACTTCGTCATCTGCCAAATGTGAATTACCTTCCATGAAGTTAGCAAATCTATAATTCAATAAATATTTACTAGTTAGATCTGGTCCTATATACCGGTAAGTGTATTATGTTTATAATCAAAACCACATAAACTAAGGTAAGTCATTTCAAGCCTAGTATAAATAATTTACACTATATTTTCCTACTCGATAAATATCTTGAAAATATGGCATACTTTACTATAGCATAGTTTTCCCGATTAACATGCAAACTTTTATATTAGCTTTGAGTTTTTGACAACGGGAGAATAGATTTGAAATTCAAGGGGGTCAAACACAATAATTACTAGTCTAACAACGAAGCAATTTGACAATAAAAAACCTTATGGGATCTTTAAGTCTGAGAACTGTTTTCCATTGGTTGCATTCAGGGCTGGAGCAGTACCCTCTCAGAGAACTTAGTGCCAGTTCTGTTTCTCGTACTCCCTCTTCATGGTATTCATCTTCAGTAAGTAATTTTCGGCGTGTAGGAAATCGCACTCTCCTGACAAAGAACGAATTATAGAAAAAGGAAAGATGTGTTAGAGATGTTTTATACTTGATTTCTAAAGATAACTGCGAAATATTATTCATATTTGAACAAGTATGGCGCAAATAAACTCAGCATTACCGGAAAGTTTTTTTTTAGTCACAATTTATTTTACAAAATTACAAAATGTAATCATAACAATAATTCTTTATGCAAATCTTGTAGAATCTCGAAATAATTAGAAAATCCGATCAGAGTGAGCTCGGTCTAAAAAAAGAAAGAAAAATCTTTTGCAGTTAAACGTTTAAAGACAAAATGGCTAATTAGTAAACAAATCAACTAGTCTGTAGAATCTGTATGGGATCACAATTCCTGAGAAATTATAAACAATTGCTGTATTTTCAATTCTAAACACCTTTGAGTAAATAAGTTTTGCACCAACTACTTATCAGTTGAAAAAATGAAAAAAAAACTTACCAGTAAGATTTACCCTTTTGCATCAAGGCATGTGGGAAATTGTATCCCAGAATTAACAATATGCAAATCCCAACAGCAGCCTCGTCAAAATAGCTACTACAATATATCATTAAAAGACTCGATGCCTGAAATTCAATAGTAAATAGATCAGTGGTGACAAATTGCATCAAAAAATAGTAGTCGGCAGTAACACAACTGTGTTTTCGTAAATACTGATTTCATATTGGGAGTGTATTTTTAGATAATTACCTGTAAAAACCATTGGATAATTTTTTTCGTACGTTTGTTCGTAACCGGACCCAATCGGTAACAGACTATAAAGCTTATTAGAGAAGTAATTACTATATACCAAATGACATATTCACGATACTGCATAGCAATCATTCGAGCATTTTCCCATAACAATTGTCCAAGATAAATGCTGACTGTCCATCCTCCAGCAGCTAATAAGTACATAGATTTCCCCTGTCAAAGTCACATATGTAGATGAATTAGATGGTCCTCAATAAGTTTTTTCAACGCTTATTCAGATTATAAGGCGAAACAACAATAAATAGTTTTGAATACGTTCCAGACAGATGTACTTACTTTGGGAAGCAATCTACTTATAAAGTATATGAGCACAAGTAACGAAGTTGTGATTCCAAGCGTAATACCACATATGTAATAGAATATGGGGTCATAGCTCAATTTTTTTGCCAAGAGGAATACTAGGATACCCAATATCAGTAGCGTGACTTTCCAAAAATCGATTCCTAGTCATGTAACGTAACATCATTCCATTGTATCATGTTATATGTCTCATATACCGATAGAATATTAACAAGTTTATTGATATTGTGAATTACCATGTTCATGGTGACTTATGGTAAATTCAAGATTAATCTCTTCATCAAAAATACTCACCTATCAACTTTACAGATATTCTGTACTCATGACTGGTATCAATGCCAATGCAGCTTTGTTGGAATGGATTCAATTTAATCTCCTTTTTCTTTCTACTGAAAAAATTTATGCTCCACGAAGATCGATGTTCTTCAAATTTTTTCACTACTTCGGCAGGGGCGCTACCGTCATATTGACTATACGATTCTCCGTTCACATCTAGATTCATCTGTCAATAGTAGTAAACAATAATCAAAACTACAAATACCGTTAAGCTTAATAAAATCATTGCCTGGGAGTAGTTGATCTTCATTGTAATTTCGTTTCATTACAAAACACAACTGAGGTACATTTTGTAGCTACGTCAGTTTCAATTAATTTTGGTAGGAAGCTTTATCTCACCAGAACGGTTTGCCATATATGAATTAAGTATTTCGGCCTTCCTCTGTAGCAATAAATGTGCAATCCTCTTACTTCTTTTACCACATTGTCACCGTCTTCCATGTATGTGACTAAAAATTTAATGGAGTTAATGAAGTGAGTATGCGGAGGTAAATAAAAAGATAGGTTATACAAATATGCAAAAGTTTACCTGTGCCTCTAAGTTCCGCCTGTGTTTCAGTCAACATACAAGTGACACAGATTAAGAAAAATACGAGTATGGTAGTCTTCATTTTGGGCACTTATATCTTATTACTGTCATAAACAGATACTCATCGGTTGAAACAGTTCTATTATCCCGACCGCTACAACATCCGGCAATTGGCGTCCGTTTCGGTGGGTGCCGGGAGGCACAATTTTTGAATTTCGAGAGCCTAGAATCGTAGAGCGACCGTCGATCAATCGGAAAGTCGATTCAAACATCTCTCGACCGAGCTGTGAACGGTTCCGTTCCGAGTTTGGATTTTTTCTGGTTTCCGAGGTCTTCCTGTTCATCGGTCACTTCATCAGGCGAAGCCACGAGGAGAGGTTGTCCGAAATTTCAGGTGAGCAAACTTGAAGAATTTCCTAGTGTTCGTTAAATTAATTTCCAACATTAAAATGCTATTATTAACGCATCACTAATGATGAAAATTTTTGTCTCGTTCGTATGAACTGTTGTATGATTATAAATACAAACCTGAAAATCGCGTTTACTCTGTACTGTACTCTGAGAGAATGAACCGACTCGTTTTGCTTATTAATTTTTCCTGTTTTATTTTCAGTTCCACGACGTAGCTGACCTATCAAGGTAAGCTTTTTCATTCCTAATTACCTCATAACTTTCCCTCAAGTTTCTGTAATATCATTTTTCCACACTTCGTTCCGCGATGCCACGTGTGATGCGTTGCAGCATGACCAGAGCGAGCATCCATTTATGAATTAGCGAATCCTCTAAACACGCGCTCTTCTGAAATGTTTGGCCGAGAAATTTTGCAATCTCCCGAGTATTCCTGATCAGTATTTCGTAACTACAATTTGTCGAGTAAAAGTGAGGTGTATATTTCTAGTATATGTGATTTCAAATAGCAGATATTTTAAGAGGGAATCGACGCTTTGGTTGATTTTACAGCTTTCGAAATAATGGATTATTTAATATTAAAAATGACTTGTATAAATTTTTCAAAAGTTTTGCTACAGTATTAGGAAAGGCATATTCTTTTACAATGATTCACTTTGATCAACGCATTTCACAGAAAAAGAATTGATATTTCATGTTCGTTTCTATACGATTAAATATTTAATTCAGTATTTGGCAAAGTTATGTATTAGTTTTGGAATTATGGATACTCATTTACCTAGATTTATAAGCTGTTCAAATTTAATTCAAATTCTTAACATGATTAACTTTATACCGCCCCAGTCTGATTTCTGTGACTGATTGGTTTATTCAATGATTTTTCCTGTTTACTGGTGTTTTTAAAATTATTGAACTGCATTCAGTACCTGATTTTCACAATTATCAATTTACAGAAAATCATCAGCCATGAGGGGAATTAGCTGCATGTTTCGGAAGACTGGGAAAACTGAACGAGTAAGTATTTTACATTCATTGATATATTTTCATACATGTCGCAATAAATATATCGCCAGGTATATAATATTTTTTTCCATGCAACACGGAATTGCATAACATTTTTTGATGTGCTAACACTTGCGAGTGTCTTAAATTTTTAAATGATGAATTTTATATCGCCCCAGTCTGATTACTGTGATTGATTGATTACTATATGTGCTGAATATCTATTGAAGTCTGCCATATTAGAATGCATACTCTTGTTTTCAGTTGAAATGAAATTTGAATCATTGCTTACAGATTCGTAGGGCTGTACATTTACAACCGAAAAGAAAAATGATGACTTAATACAGTGAGTATTTCATATGAAGTTTATGAAACTATATAAGTGTTTTTATAAAATTACTTAAATAATTGCAATGCTTCAGTAAGCTGATGATTTAGTAAAAATCTTGTCGGATTTTGATAGTTGAATTTTTATCCTTTGAAACCAATATCTTGTAAAGACTGTAAAACTACATAATCTGAATGATGTTTTAACAAGCATATGTCTGATACTTGTGATGCCATATTTAACCCTGACTCTTATTAATTGTTGCAGACTCATAGTGTGATAAAGTTCATTATAGCTGTTATATGTGATATTTATTTTTCCAGGAAGGAGAATTGAACAGATGGAAGAAGAACTTTTGCCCCCTTGTGCAAATGGTAAATACCACAATATTTGAACACTTGACATGTTTATTTTTTTCTATTTTTGAATGTGATATTTTTGCAACTGAGTGTGTTGAAAAAATATTTGCTACAAATTTTTGTGAACACATCGAACGTCTGAACGTGATGAATATTTGTTATCCCTGTCATACGATTACGTGGTGATACTGTACTGCCTGAATTTAATTCACTAAATAGTTTACTTCTTTTTGCCCATACTTTCTGCTCACAAACTTGTTTGTCTTGCAGTTTGAAACATCAAGGTTAACTACAATCCTGGATCAGTAACTACAAAAATGGTTGTTTTCAGCCTATAGTGGTAAGTTTTGATAACAACTAGTTCACATTCATAAAACTTGCACCATTCAATTGTATTCAATTTAGAAATGTTTCTTGCTATATATTCTGGTTTATTGTTCTACCTGCAATTATTCGTCTCTTGATTAAAGTTTATGTCTAGTACAATGATGAATAATGTTAGTTATCCCTGTCTTACTTAACTGTGGTGATAAATTAACACTGAAACGTGAATATAAATTTCATACTAACCACCGAAATGGTTTGTATCGTATCTAATGGCATATTGTTATGCAGGATTATCGTGGATCCAATTGGGACTGGCGCTAGTAAACGCAGCACACACGAGGTGAAGTTGAGGTAATTGACGTTGGACGTCTATGCACTTCTAAAGCTTTGAATAAATAATTAGTTGAAATAATATTTTGTTTTACAAATGAGTGCATTACCATATTAACAGAATCATTGAATGATGATTTATTGACAAGCATATGACTGAAAGTTTTTGATGTCTCAATTATTCTGATTCCTTCACATAATTTATATGCGTGATTCCTATGCAACGATCAGTTGTCAATACCCTACTTTCTCCATGTTTCAGAACCATTTAAATGCAGTTGGAACAGAGTAGCATTGGCATCATTTATAACAATGTGAGTATCTCGAAGAAGAAAAGACTATTTTTAGGTCAATTTTTTAAAATAAAACTGGACATAGTGAAAAATCGTGGTTCATCATAGTTCTAAATTCAGATGCCTTGCAAAGTTTTGCATCATTAAAACTGTCATGATGAATCCAACAACGCTCCAGTCAATCAGATTGCTTAGTGGCGAAATGTTGTACGCTGATATATATTGTTTCAATAGATCAGTTTTTAGAAGTTTTGAAAGCCTATTGTGCCTTACACGTCTTCTTATCTATTATTACAGGAGGACTACCTCAAGCTGCTTAGAGTTAGAGTATTTTCGAAATGGTGAGTTCATTTTTCCTATCATGAAAGTTAACCTTCATATACCTGATACTATCCAAACTCTTCGGTTAAATAATGTTATCAACTCATTAACAGTGTGATCTTTTCTTTTATGCAAATTGTTGCATTATCATTTGAAATTTGAAGATTTTTAATGAAGTCAATTTGTACCATAGATTTACTTACCCTGAAATTGTGATGATTCAATAATATACGCTAATATTACCATTTAGTTGGTATGATTTCAACTTGCCCTCTCTGAAAATTTGGTAGATAATGTAGACATCGATTCTTCCCAAATCAAATTTATAACAATGTGCATTGGTGTGTCTATTTAGGAGGATTATTTAACCTGATAGACAAGACCCCCAGATAAAGCTTGTAAGTACAAATCTGGTAAAATGTATTGCTAACGTATAATTTGTACTTAAATAATAATATTGACTACCATGATAACGAATCATTTGGCAAATAACATCTCAAACTCATCGGGCTGCAGTAATTATATGTGTCTAGAGATTAATTTTTGAAATTATTCATTATATTGTTAGATATCGCCAAGATCAATTATTCAGAGTGGAAATAAAATATGGGAACTTGGAGAACCTGAAATTGTCAGAGAATTCGGACCGTTTGGAAAAGTCGAAGAATTTCGTGAAATTCACTTGAAGTCGGAGATTTTTTTACAAAAATGTCTTACATTTTTTCTTGAAAAAGAATTAATTTTGGTATTGGAAAACCTGAAAAAATCGGGGAATCTCAAATCTCAGATTTTATGACCAGCCTGTTATTCCAATCCCAATTTTGAATGCCGAATATAATTTTATATCTTTGCCTAAAAAGGTATCTTGAGATTCATCCGAAAAGAATAGATTAAAAATAGTATGATGTTACAAGTATATACGCTAAGATGATCGTGTAGATGATTTCGTCTTGCCCTCACTGACTCAAACATGATGAATTTTTTCTGATTTTAGGTCTTTTAAATTACTCATATGAATTTGTATCATTTCAGGTCCCAACGAGAGACAATTCTTTCGAGTGCGTCTTGATTTGCAGTTTTTGAGGTAGTACGTAAATTTGAATATAAGTTGGAATTGCTTTTATTATTTTTTTTATAATGATGACGTAATATACGCAATGATTAACTATGAAGATGAAACATTAACTGAATTTTGCTTAAATTAATAATTATCGAATCTTCTCCGATCATATGTGTGACAATTTTGTTGAAATGTTTCAGATTAACAAAAACTCAACTGTCTGATCAGACTGTCCCCGGACATCGGATTGTGTAATCAATTGTAATGTATTACTTTACGAATTAAAAAAAAATATGTACATGTATATTTGGGGTATTTTCTTCACGGCAAAATCTATTATAAGTACAAATCTGCATTAAATCTGAAACACCGATGGCATCGAAATGTATCGAAGGTATAAATTATAAAAGTAAAATTTTCATGCGATAAAGACCTACAAAGTGATAATTTATAGATTGCTGTTGAAAAAACACGGTTTCGTAGTTTGTATTCTATACTGCATTTATCGACGAAGCACACACAAGTTTTAATTTATGGGTGATATTATTAGGCGTACAATACGAAGAACTCTGAAAAAATACTACCGTTATAAGTGAAGGCAATTGATATTCATCATTTGAACAGATCTGTAATAAATGCACACATTACTTTTCGATTACATTTACTTGTACGATATCTTATCAATACTCGCGTATCACTCATCACGATTGGCACCCCATGTATCTAGAAAGTTGCAATACGCCAATAACTTTATATTTAATGTAGGTGAGGCATAACCATTTTTTATAATTTTCTTTGCAACTAATCGCTATTGCAAGATTATTATTACTTTGCTGGCCATCATGTTAATTATGAATAACTGTGGCTATCAATCTCTTCATGAATTATACAAGAATAATCATACAGAATAATGTTTTTAAATTTAGTAGAAGTAATTTTACCACTAATTTTTCGTTACATCCAACGTAGGAATATATACAGATTAGTATAAAATTACGTATTGCGGTTTTACCGTAAATTAAATACGTAATACTCTAAAAAAATACTGGTAGGTAATATTTAACAACTTGACAACAATGAATGCACGCATGCCTTCAATTTGTCATCAGCTAGATCAACCTGAGAAAAGAATTAGGTAACTCATTTAACGAAAAGTTTGATAAACAAGGAAGTGCACAATTTTGTGGTCAAACATCTCAGAAATTTTCACAGTGAATTGAAAGTAAAATGCACTTCATTAACCTCCTGTAATTTAACTTCTGTATATATACAGCATGTAAATTGCCAAACCGTACTTGCAAATACCCAAGTAATGTATGAAACACGAGTTAATTTATTTTACATGGAGGAATGAGCTAAGCCTATATTTGTTGGTTGGAATGTATGTTGAACTCGAAATAGCATTTCTATATCGTTAAATACTTCGGCATATTATATTATAATTATATCGTGTAATCTGTTACTGGATTGAATTCTTTTTGATGAGAAATGTTCAATGCTGGCACGTATCCCCAGCGTTTCATTGCGACAAAGCAATTTCGTTGAATTTCTTCAACTTCTTCAAATTCTAAATCCGTTCTCCAATGAAAGGGAGCGGTCTTTGAATTTCGGTATGTACTGTATGCATTACCAACGTCACTTTTCGTATGAGTATCTAGATATTTTTTAACGTTTGGATGAAAATCGAGTCCATAAAATTGGAAAAGTTCTTTCACATGTTTATACGGCTCTGCGGTCAGATCTTCATATCGTAACACTCTGTAATGATGAAATTCTCGTTATTTGAATCGTCTACAGGGCATGTCCAGTGAGATTTGTCAAACAGCGCTATTAGTCCCAAATGTTCATCATTTAATAATAAATTACTATTATAATTTCACACGTGACTTTTGCAAAAATGTGATGAACCAATCATCTTCTCAATTTTCCCGTTTTTCTTCCATATTTTAGATTTCAATAATTGCTTTGCAATAAAATTGCTTTGAGCATGAAAGATTTTTTGAAAAATGCATCTAATTGTGATGATATTTATTCAAAAATATGAAAAAAGAGATGACGTAAGCAACTCTTGAATCGTTCATACGCGATGATTGCTCCGACATTCTGTACTCGTTAAACAAGTGTAATTTAAAAAATTTGCGTACCTAAATCGAGAGGGATATTTCATTTGCAGCTCCACAGCGGCGTTGTAATCTGATGTCAAGTCCGCGCAAAGTAAACCTGCATCTGAACAGTCCGGACTTGCTTGGCAAAAAGTAGTATGTCTTCTCGACTGAAGAGTTCCACGGGGATCCCTTATCAAAAGTATCAATCTCACAGCCAACCTGGAAACCGATTGTCCGTAAATGGGATGAAATTGAAATTCACACGTAACATCGTTTCGTGATACGTATTACGCGGCTTCAAAATGACAAAGGATCGCTAAACGTCTCTATTTCCCGAACTGCAAGTGAGCATAATGACTGGTTCCAAATTTCCAATACCTACTTGTTTCAGATGCTAATACATGTCCGACTGATTACTTTACTAACTTTTTGTCGGCAAGAAGCTCTTGTGCAACACGTAACCTCAGGCGGACAAGTTTCATTGATTGGAATGGAAAAAGTTTACACATTCCGCTAAGAAATCTGTGATTGTAGCAGATGCTCTGGTGAGCTTGGCATTGCGTCCACAGAGGCGGATTAAGCCTGAAAATCCAAGATTGATTCTTCACATATTCTACATAGTGATCTGAAAAACACCATGAGTTATAACATCATTTTAATGTGTGTAATATACGGTCTTTGAGGGTAAAAATATCGCAACTCAAATTTACCTGAATATTACATATACATGTATAAATGACAAATGTGTCACTGCATTTTTTACGAAAGATTGACGGAGTTGTTAGCTTTTTCACATGTCAGGTATTACAGGGATATCCAAAATGAAAGTAGCTATTGACTTTATTGACAAACATAAGATTGTGAATACGAAAAAGTGACTAACATTCACTGTAATTGCATGTAAAATTAGTTGTGGAATATGGATTACCCAAGTCCGCGTATTCGCAGTTAAGCAGCGCCTTGATATTAGTCAAGGCTTGGCTGGCGAGTGGGGGACCTCTGATTTGAACAATGTCAAAATCAGAAAGTGGCTCATAGTGATAAAAGAGCCCTGGATGCGCGGCAAGAATATCCCCAAGAAATGTACTTCCACTACGCCAGGTTGATACAATGACACTCCTGATCGGATTTCCATTATTTTCCATCACCAGGTCTTCAAGTTCACTACAATATAACACGGATTTTTGCTAGCAAATGGTAAAATTGAGAATGCTGTGGAATAGAAGAGTTAGAAAGAAATGGTATGAAAGTAACTGTTTTACCTGGCACTTATATTATATCTTCCGTTAGGATATTGGTAATGTATAATCTCATCGTGAATGATTCTTCTTTGTTGATCGATGACCTGCTGTATTTCACTCAATGTAGCAAGTGAATCATCGATTTCACCTGTTTTCTGTAATTGAAAGAAAGTATACTTATGTGTATTGGCAGATCAAAAAAGAATGAATTTACTGCATGCCTGAGTCCGTAGTTTTTAATTTATTAGTTGGGAAATCAAAAAACATTTTCCCATCTGGATCCTTCATATTTGGTGTTTGATGACACTATTTTTTAGAGCAAGATCTTAATTGTAGTGTAGTTCGATTCAATACTATAAGTAGTTAATAGGTTGGTCCTTATTTGGGGTGTTTTCGAATTTTCTTGCAAACAAGACGGAAAAAAATTTGCAAATAAATCAATAAAAAAGTACGCGAAACCGGGAGCCTGTAAGCGAACCCTAAGTACTCCCGCCAAGGCCATGAATTTTCCCATGTAATTTCAATGGGAATTCGGACTTACAGCACTATTTCTTTCGCCCCCGCCTAAATAGTATTTTGAAAAATCTGAAACTTGGCATATGTCTTTCCTATATTCATAGATATTTTAGAAAAAATTGGGCGATTTACAACGATGAAATTAACAAAGTACCAGCGCATCAAAGTTGTGTCTTAAAGTAAAAAAATCACCATTTAACGAAATAAATGGATTAATAAATAATATTAAACAATTAGATAAACACCCGTTCAGTGCCAGATTTTATCGAATCAGGTCAAGTGATTTTTTTAAAATGCAATATCTGGGGCAGATTATTTTATTTCCGCTAAATCCATTTGATAGTTTTGAAAAATTATTTATCTGTCTACTCATACTCATAAGTATAGTTGGACTTTGGGTGCCGAAACGAGTGCGAACTGTCTTGAGGTTGTCAAAAATGAAAAAGTGTATAATTTTAAAATCAGTCTACATCAACAAAACATAGATAAATTATACGCAATCTAACTGCCGATAGTTATCAGGAAGTAGATAAAGATTATATGTGGCCCTGTGCAAGCTAAAGTTTGACTCACTTAAATTGGTGAAATTAAATCGTCAGTGTGTATTGCGATGGTGAATTTTGGAAAACCTGTTAAACCATCTGATTGGTATTTAATTTGTACAGCGGTAATTAAACTCACCTCCCAGAACTTCCCCGTTGCTGATAACCGTTGTATCTGATCTTTCATTGTCTCTGGGCTTCCGTATCTTTGATCGAAGAATAAGAACACAAAACAAAGCGATCCGAAACCGACAAACCCATAAAACCGCAATCGCTTAGACATCGCAACACCAGAACAGTGAATTTGTTTGGAAACTGTACAAAAATGACATGTGGAAAATTGGAAAAACTGAAACAAAAATTTAATACCAATGGGGACCATATCATAAAAGTCATTAACAACGAGTAACGATATTTTTAACGCTGGCGTGTTTAGCAATTTAGAATTTGCCATACCTACGTGGCCTAGGAATAACTCACACACAAACGAATTATCAATGATTCATCAACGGATTGTAGACATCATTTTATCGAATCACATGGTGTGTGAAAGAGCATCACCAAGCCATTTCAGCTGGCTTTTTAAAAATATTAAAATAGCAGATCGAAGCTTCCGCGAAAACGATTACTTGGAATATTATTCCTCCGAAGCTTATATTTCCAATTCACTCGTGCAAACAAGAGGGGCACGTTATTTTTAAATCGCAATCGGATAGGTTAAATCCTTTATTGGTGGGGGACTAATTTCAATCGGATTTCCGGCTGTGATATATTTTTCACGTTACCGTCTTATCTGATTTTAGATTTGGGAGTATTAGTGATATTATACGTTTCAAGTACCGGTTTAAATTTCGTCTGTCTGCATTCGGTTACTTTACTATTCCTATTGAGCTGCGAACATTATTCATTGTAAAATTATGCAAGTCACTTGTGAAACCAATCTTTTGTGTAATCGGATTAAAGCATATTCACCATGGGATTTGAACATAAGTGCCGATCCAAGACGCATATGACCATCATAGGGCAAAAGACTTATTGATTGGAAAAAATATCGTAGAATAATTATTGTGAATCATTTGTTTGCTCAAATGATCTTTTTTCTGGTACATCGGTGTGAAATTATTATATAGCGAACTAAAGTTCACCGTGTGATAATCTTTTCACAGTGATAACAAGTGTTGGGTGAATCATGTCATGTATAAATGATGAAAAAGAGGCCCAAAGTGCACAGAACTTTAGCTATTCGTCATTTTTGTGCCGAGAGTTTCCACGTGTGTACCGCTTTTATCGGCATTAAGTCAGATCAATTATAATTTTGATGATATCATTGACAAGTCCGTAGCCAGCCAGCGACGTGACACAAACGAATAAGGCTCATAATACGGCTCACGTGAACGCAAGATAAGATTATCTCTTAGAAAAAGTAAGGATGTATGAGAGGTACGAAAAACTTTTAAAGTTGAAAAAATCATGATCATTTATTTGGTTGAAAGGAAAATCAGCGATCGAGGGCAAACTTGTAAATGATTGAAATAAATGCCCTGTGAAAATTATTTTCACACGTAGTTTTTGTTATGGTTATTTATCATTGAGTATAAATATTCCAAAGTATAAAGGCTAATGATGAAATTTACTTAAAACTCGTGTTCGATTGCCAGGTTATTAAGGTGGATCGATCAGTTCGATGATCTTTCAAAATGCAACCGTTCGGCTTATACCTATACCCACTTACCGCTTCGCAGGTGGAATAAGAAATGGCCCATTATCATTTAAAGTTTCCCTCTGACTAGTCCAACGTGAAAGAAACTTAGAAACACCAGTCGAGAATTCAAACTGATGAACAATGAAAAAATCACGTATGACAAAATGAAACTAGAGAAGACCGTGCAGTGAAGCAGTGTGTACGCAATTGATTGCAACGACAAAGTATTTCGCACTTCGTTCCTCCTATCGCAAAATTGGCGCTGTTTTGCAATCGTACGAGGATAATAAAATTGACAGCTGAATCCCCTGGTAGAGAATTGATTTCGTGATTGTAAGGTTGAATAAAATTGAAGCAAATTTGTTTACGAATTACGTGAGATAAATAAGAATAAATGAGCAATAATTTACGAATCAATATCTGAAAAGTGAGAAGTTACAGAGCACATAATTTCAGGGTTTTCCACAAACTCGATTTGTCTGTAAATTAACAATCCAACTGTCTCTACAATCCGAATACAAGTACAAATGGTAAATGTCGTCTAAAATCTTGTACAATTAACATCATGGTGATGTATCAATTAAATTGTTGAGCATACCGTTCGAGAGATAGTGCTCGTTTCGTTATTCAATATTATGGCCGTGTACTTGTATAACTTATCTCACCCTTTAACTGACAGAATAATTATTGTAGCATACGGCAGTGACTAACGATTTTTTTACGTGACAGTCAAGGCAAAGGAAACTCAACTGGCGGATATCCACCGTTTTTACGGATGTGCAATAATGATTCAAATATTGTGCTCGTATAACACGACCTTATAAAATATTTAGCCACTACCACCATGACATTTTTTGCATCGATGTACGATTGGCAAACAGTATGTCCACCTTTTTAATGGAAAATTAATTTTTTAGTACCATGAACTGTATTGAAAAATTACGTTGCAATATCACTGCATAAATTGTAAATCAGCTATAGAATGCTATAAATATATTATAAATATACCTGTATTTAGGCCATTTGGTGTATTTTTTATCGTTCGATTGCTGTCTCGAGCTATTGCTTATTACAAGGGTCTGTGTTAAATCTCGTATGATGCACATACTTAAAAACTGATCGTTCGCGTCACAAGCATGTAAGATATTAAAAATTAAGAGACGGGTGCAATTATTGTAAAATACATCTAATAATCAAACACGCGAGTAAGTATCAATATGAATTTATATTTTGTCAAATTTTGTTATTCGAATAACTTGAAAACTGCCGGACTGATTAGACCTAAATTCTAATCAGTTATGAGCGCAGCAAAGTCCCGTCAATTGAGACTATGATCATTCAAATCCGTTCATTCGGTCTCGAAACGTCGTTGGACAAAGAATTGGTTACACACAGACTCATACGGACATGCATCTGAAAAATGTCGGAAATGATTCTGTAGGCCTCAAAACGTCGAGTTCTGGTGAAAACGAAACTTTTCATTTTCGAGGTGATGGTAATAACTTTGCCTTCTCTTTTTTTCTTCCAAAACAACTATAAAAGTGAAAAGTTAAAAATTAGTTGTAAAATATCTGTTTGTGGTAACGTAACGACGTCATAAGGACCTTGTAACAAATCGAGGCCGACACTGTTTCACTGTTACTGCATTCTGAATCATGAGATCCTTAATTCCGATTTTCTTCTACTACTCGAAAGTGGTGCTTGTAAATACACGTGCGCGATATCTCAATTAGTGTTTATCTCTTATGCAAACGTTTCAAGGCTTATGATTCCAGAAGTAAGAGGTGACTGATTTATACATTGGTAAACTTTAATTGAGTAAAAATTATGAATTTACTTGACCTGAATGATATGCATATATCAATTTGCACAATAAGACGCATGCAGTTTTAATATCGCGATGTTTATTTTTGTTCCCCTCATATTCTTGCTTATCATTCCTTCATTTTCGTGTTATATTCATTGCTACTTTTCGAAAGACAATTGTGTGGGCTCTTCGAAGGCAAGCTGCTCGTTTCGAGTTCACAAAATTTTTGATTTTTTTTACAAGTTGATTGCTGTGCCGATAACCTCGAGTAATCTGCTCAACAGAGTGTCCTAGTCGATTTCGACATTGTCGTACATATCTCGGACCACCCAGGTCCACGTATCTTGAACGCAAGAAGAACATAACAGCTCCATTCTACATGCAATTCTGAATAAAACCACTTTGAAACATAACCATTTAATGGAAAGATAAGGAAACGGCACGATTTCTACGAACTTACTGTCGCCATTTCACAGGAATCATGCCATTTCTTTTTTGTAACTCTCTTAATTTGTAACTCTCATTCGATCTGTACAATTAACTTGCAATAACATTATGACGTCGTTACAGCCTTCGCCACCCATCTTACAAGTGTGGCATATAGTTTGTTACGGGATTGAATTCTCTTTGATGAGAAATGTTCAATGCTGGCACGTAACCCCAGTGTTTCATTGGCACGAAACAATTTCGTTGTATCTCTTCGACTTCTTCAAATTCTAATTCCGTCCTCCAGTGGAAGGGAGCGATCTTTGAATCTCTGAATGTAGTATACGGATCACCGAAGTCATATTTCGTGTGAGTATCTATATACTTTTTAATGTTTGGATGAAAATCGAGTCCATAAAATTCTACAAGTTTTTTCACTTCTTTATGTGGCTCTAAAGAGAGATCTTCGTATCGTAACACCCTGCAATAATAGTAATTTGCACAATTATAGTACACATGTATGAATAGTGGGAGCTCGTAGAAAAAAAACCTTTCATGAATTTAAATCAAGTTAATAATAATAAATAATACTCCAGAAGTAAAGGATTTCGTGGAAAATGTTTTAATTGCAATAATTTATCTGGATCGAATTTGAAAAAAAAAAATTTTGTAACCAATGAAGCATTCAGATACAGTGATAGCCACTCCTATTCTTTGTCGTCGTGTACAACTGTACGAAGGAAATCGAAAAACGTGCATACCTAAATGTGGAGGGATATTTCTTTTGCAGTTCTACCGCGGTGTTGTAATCTGATACCATGTCTTTACAAAGTAAAATTGGATCTGAACAATCTAAACCTTCTTGACAAAACGAACGATGTTTTCTTGACTGAAAAACTCCTCGGGGATCCCTGGTCAGAAAAACCAATCTCACACCCAACCTGGAAATCAATTGTCAGTGATAATTCTGACGAGTAAAATTACCTCGAAAGGTTGCAAAATAATCGGTGATTCTTTCAGTAATCAAATGGTGATACGACATTCCGCAGTGCCCGATTATTTCTCTCACTTTTCATCGGCAAGAAGCTCTTGTGCAATATGCAACGTCGGGCGGAGAATCTTCATCAACTGAAATGGGAAGAGTTTACACATTTCGCTCAGGAATTTGTGATTGTAGCAGATGCTTGGGTGAGCTTGGCATTGAGCCCAAAGAGGTGGATTAGCCCAAAAAATGTAAGTTCGATTTTTCACACGTTCTAAATAACGATCTGAAAAAATGATGTAATTGTAATATTATTTTCATGCATAATATATCGTCTTCGAAAATACAATTATTGCAGCTCGAATTTACCCGAATGAATATTAGGGTGGTCCTTATTTAGGGTGTTTTCGAAAATTCCTGCGGATAAGAGGCAGTTCTTAGAGTTGACCTACAGGCTTCAAGTTTTGCGTATATTTTTTTTGATTTTTTTGCAAACTTTTTCCGCCTTATCCGCAGGAATTTTCGAAAACACCCTAAATAAGAACCACCCTAATGAATATAGATATGAATGCAAAATGTTTCACAGTATTTTTTATGAATATTAATTTGAAAAATGAAATTGGAAAATGCCTTGATTGACGTTGCTTTAACTGGCAAGTGCAACCCTATTAGGTAGGCCACGGACAAAGAGTATAAGACACTGGATGCTACTCGCCAGTAGGTACAAAAAGATGACTTATATTTATTACACATGGTATATAACGATGAAATTAATATCTGAATACGAAGGTAACGAAATATTGTGGGTTTCGGTCAATTTTCAATATAATATTTTATTAAGACGTTTCGGTCGTGCATGGCCGGCCATCGTCAGTTGAAAATTAGACTTGTATATTTTCTGTAGAAGTCTTAATAAAATATTATATTGAAAATTGACCGAAACACCCAAGATTTCGTTACCTTCATATTCTCAACATCGGTCAAGAAAACTTCGTCGAAATTAATATCGTTCTATAAGCATTACCTAAGCTTGAATAATCGCAACTAAATAGCGCCTTGAGATTTTTCAAAGCTTGACTGGCAAGCGGGGGGCCTCTAATTTTATTAATGCCAAAATCGACAAGTGGTTCGAAGTGGTAAAAGAGCCCCGGACTTGCCGTAAAAATATTGCCAAAAAATGTACTCCCACTACGCCAGGTTGATACTACGACACTTCTAATCGGGTTTCCATTTCTCTCAATCACCAGGTCTTCGAGTTCGCTGTAACACAGCATGGATTATCATTGTCAAATTATGAAATTCGGAATGTCGTAGAATTGGGGCGTTATAAAGAAACGGTATAAGCGTAATTCTTTTACTTTGCACTTATATTATATCTTCCGTTAGGATATTGGTAATCTATCATCTGATCGTGAATGATTCTTCGTTGCAGATCGATGACCTGCTGTATTTCACTTAACGTAGCAAGTGAATCATCGGTTTCCCTGATTTCACCTGCGTCCTGTAATTAATAGAAATTACCTATGTTTTAGGAATTGAACAAAGAAATAATTCGTTACATAATTGAGTAAGTGGCTTTCAATATATCAGTGAGAAATACAATTCATTGTAATTTGGCTTGGTTCACTGTGAGGAGTTAGTTTGATACAATTATATGTTGAGATACTGTTTCTCATCCATAAACATAGTCATATCAAAAATTAATTTTAAAGGCCACGAACAAAATGTACCACACAGTGTAAAATCACTCCAACAGTAAGGTAAACTGTGCGCGATCAGAACTTATCCCATTGTCCGCACATTTGAAAAATGTGCCCGAATTTGAGTTGGCGATAAATCTTATGTTGCAATCATTATTCGTTGTAGTCTATTTTAATCGCCCCAGGCGAATATTTCAGAATCGAAAAGAGATACATGAAAAAGTCCGATGCGAAATTATTATATCAACGGGAATGCTACAATTTCTGAATTTTTTATTTGGTACGTGAATTTTATACAGGAACGAGTACAAACTAACTGGGCTTCATCTCATTCGAAAAATCCTTATTTCTTTTTCTGAAATTATTGTAGCAAAATTAATGAATCACGTTCAGTATCAGGTTAATTAATTTGAAATATACAGAAGTCCTAATATCACGGTGCGTTAATCTTAATTTTTCTTCCGTCCTAGAAACCGAAGCATAATATAATTTGAATAACAATCATTGAACTCACCTTCCAGGATCTTCCCACTCCTAACCCTTCTTCTGGATGTTTCATTGGGCTGCCGTACAATTGGTCGTAAGCAAAAATCCCCAAACATAGAGATCCCAAGCCGATTAGCCCATAAAAGATTGCCAGGTTGAACATTTTAACGTGAACACAGTTAACTCACTGGTAAACCATGAGTAAATTACTTACAGCAAATAAGAGAATCTAGAACAAAGATCTATGAACAAAGAATAAAAAAAACGCACAATCCGCAATAAGGATCACAAAAATGAGTGCTTACTAAAGTACTAAATTACTAACTAAATTAAGTTTTTATGCTGGTTTGTTCGGCAGTTTCAAATTCACTATACTTATACCACAAGTAATTACCACACACAGAATGGCAATAAAAACGTTACGGCCTGGGTTACGCTTATTCGCTTCTAGAACATTACGGAAATGATCGGAAAGTCCAGATTGTTTGGTTCTAATGAAATGCAAAGGCTTTCGGATAAGAGGGGGGAAGAAATGAGTGCGCAGAGAGATGGATATTTTTGGAATGGACGTGGAGTTGGGGTTTACATAGAATTTTTTTTAGAGCTAGAGTTATTTATAAAGGACTTAGAAAGTAGGTTATTACATATAGTAGGTTGTTAGATCCTGATTTATTTTATAAATGACGTAAATAAAGAATGACGTTACGAAAGTCAATAATTCTTGAATAAATCGCTGAAAAGTACTTTCACACAGCGCACAAGATTAATCCAGAACAAATGCAGTACGTCTAAACTCGATATGTCTAGATGTAGCTCTGTACTGCGATTCCCGTACCACTGTCGTTAGGCTAACGACAGCCGATGAGAGTTGGGTTTTTTCCCAGGATCGTCCTTGCCATTGGCTGTCGTTAGCTTAACGACGTCGTTAGTTACCGACAGTCGTACGGGAATCGCAGTACTGGAATGCATCCTTGGAATGACTTGGGACTGTGCTCTAAAAAACACTTTTTGTAAAATTATCTTCGTGGTGATAAGTTAATTGTAAAGTAGATCGTACAAACGATACTGAACATTTTATTAAATGACGCCCGAACTCGTATCACTTATCTGGAAGTTTGACCGACACGGTAACTCTTACTGTGCATGGTGGTAACTAAAGACATTTTTCTTATGAAACTATAATCAAGGCATAAGACCGTGCACACAAAATTCAACGAAGCGTTCAAACATATAATTATCTGTATTGGCAAATGTATCATTTATATTGTAATTATTATTATAATATAACAACTACTATAAGGGTAGCATCTGAAATGTATTGCACATTTATCTTTGAAAATCATTCTGATATCCTTACAGACTTTGATATTATTTTACTAGTGCAACTTATAGTCTGTTACGGGATTGAATTCTCTTTGATGAGAAATGTTCAATGCTGGCACGTAACCCCAGTGTTTCATTGCCACGAGGCAATTACGTTGTATCTCTTCGATTTCTTCAAATTCCAAATCTGTTCTCCAGTGAAAGGGAGCTTTTTTAGAATTTCTGTATGTACTGTATACGTCGCCGGCGTCATTTTTCGTGTGAGTATCCACATACTTTTTGACCTTCGGATGAAAATCGAGTCCGTAAAATTTGAAAAGTTCTTCTACCTGCTTATATGGAGCAACAGAGAGATCTTCGTACCGTATCACCCTATAACGACGACATCAATGATAAAATTAATCATGCATCGGACATTTTATATGAACTTATTGTTAGTCACGATTGGATTGTATTGTTTCAACCATGATTTATAATCGTGTACAGCAGCTTCCAAGCTTCGCTAAAGTTATGGGTATAATTCACGTTTCGATTGTCCTACTGTAAGATTTATGAGACAATGCTATTTAATTCCTAGGACTTCATCATCATTTATAGCACATGATATTGAATTTTCAGATGTAAATTTGGAAAACCTATGATGAACTAATACGACATCTTTATATGTATCGTATCTTTTCATTTCTGTCGCATGCTTTCCACCGCATGAATTCTATTCGTGTGACGACTCTGGATGGTGATATTTTACTGAAAAGCGTTTCTCTTGTCATAAATTTTATGATGATACGTGAAAAAAAAATGCTGTAAGTGACTATGGAAGCATTTATAGATCCGTGATCACGGAACGACGATAATTTTCTCAAATCGCGTACCTAAATGTAGAAGGATATTTCTTTTGCAGTTCCACCGCGGAGTTATAATCTGCTACCAAGTCCGCACAAAGTAAACCTGGATCCAAACAATCCGGATTCTTCCGACAAAATGAAGTATGTTTTCTCGACTGAAGAATCCCACGGGGATCCCTTACCAGAAGTACCAATCTTACAGCCAATCTGGTAAACAATTGTGCGCACAAACTGTAGTAAAAATATTGAACGCAAGAACAATTGATTATTTTACTGACTTCTTATCATCGAGAAGCTCTTTTGCAATGTGTAGTCTGAGGCGAGCGATCTTCATTGATTGAAATGGAAAAAGGTTACACATTCCGCTGAGAAATCTGTAATCGTGGCATATGCTCGGGTGCGCTTGGCACTGCGTCCACAGACGAGTGTTAAACCTAATATTCCAATACTCAGTTTTCCCATGTTCTATGTAGTGATCTGCAAAAGTCAATCGGTCACAAGATTTCGTGATGCGTAACATATCATCTTCGACTATTTAAGAATTGTAGTTGAAATTTATCCGTCGTACAGTGAATTATATGTGAAGCAAAAAGTGTCTCGCAGCATGTTTTCGAACATCTATGAATTCTGCGGATAAGGAAGATGAAGGGAGTCATTACCAATTTCATATTCCAGATATCATGCACTATATGTAATTGAAATGGAAAACACACGGACATCCCGTCAACAGGCAAACGTAAATTATCGTCCAAAAAATAACGATGTGATATCGGGTGTCACACGATGTACCTTGAAGGTACATCACTTTGCTACAGGAAATTCCAACATCATAAAAAAATGAACCTAAACCTGCCTTGGAAGGTACTAGATCGTTCAAAATAATGTATCCAAATTTATCTAACAGTTTCGGAACCATTACGGATCAAAGAAATTGAACGAACGGATAAACAATAGGTTTTGACAACCATCGATGCTGGTCAATGTTCCCATCGTCATCGGTCATTACGTTTCAGAAAAATCGTGGCCAAAGAAGTGAAGTTGATACAGCGATAGAGATGTATACCCTGACGTGCAATCCGATGGTCCTGGACAAAATGGTTCACGGCTTGGGCTGGACCGGGATTCCAACCGGGATCTTTCGATTTCCGGGAGATTGCTCTAACTACTGAGCACTCAAGACTCTGACAACTTCCTGGACCGCTGCCCGAATAGCTCGTAATGTCACGTTACAATACATAGGTATGTCCAATTGTTACTGGCGCATGCATTACCCAAATCGGTGTATTCGCAGTTTAGTAGTCGCTTCAGATTTTTCAAGGCTTGACTCGTCAGTGGTGGATCTGTGATTCGAATTTTGCCAAAGTCCAGAAGTGGCTCACAGTGATAAAAGACCGCTGGATGAGCCGCGACGATATCGCCTAGAAATGTACTTCCACTGCGAACACGTGCGACAATCACACTTCTCATCGGGTTTCCATTTTCCTCTATCAATAAGTCTCTTAGCTTTCTGCAGTGCGATATAAATTTTGAAATTTTTATTTACAAAAGATAATAAAAAATTAATTTCCTCACGTGACATTTTTACGTTGATATCCTTCGTTCGGATATTGGTAATCCATCATCTCATTGCGAATTATTCGCCGTTGTAGATTGAGGACCTGCTGTATTTCACTTAAGGTAGTAGTTGAACTATTAGCTTTCTTGATTTCATCTACCTTCTGCAATTAAAAGAAAATACATGCGTATTAACGCCTCTAAAAAAAATCACGATTTCATCACGTACGTGAATACATGATTTTTAATTTATCGGTGCGAATTACAAAACATACTTAGAATTCGATTTCTATCTGATATACTCTCTTGATTTAAAATAAAAAAACAGTATGGAAAAACTCGACGTCGTCTGAAACATTCGTTTTATTTAATATTAAATCAGATACATTACCAAAAACAGTATGTTAAAATTTATGTTCACCATTCAACATTCTTCATACATTTTTGTTTTTGAGTATTCACAATTTATCATTTTTCTCAATTGAATAGGAACACGATGATTATTCAGTTTATTTCTAGCTAATTATAAACTTTAAAAATGATAGTACTCCTGAAGACCGGCTTTTTAGATTTATTATAAATTAGCTTGTCAAATTAGTTCGTATCAAAACTGTCTTTTCGATTGTCTCGCTAGCTTAAATTGTCCGAGTCGTCAAATCGTAAGTATGCGGCTCTGTATCAAAATTGTAAATTCTTTGGGTTTAAAATTGAGTCAACTATCTGGCAAAGTTGCCGTTGAATTTGGGAATAAGGAATCCTTGAACTTACTTTACAAGATCCTCGCATAAACATCCGTGGTATATCATCTTTCAATAGTCTGCCATTCCTTTGGACGAGAATGAAAAAAACGTAACCCAGAAGAAGGAAACTTATTAATCCATAAAAGCTGACTCTCTTTGACATTTTTATACCGGCGCTATGAATACAATGTCTCGGTATAATTAAATAATATGTAAGTCCTTTGATTTTGCCGCTCTCGAGAAAATTCGTACAACGTGTGCGTCGGATAACGTCAGTTACCGATCTGCCTCGTGCTGTGCCTTAATATCCTAATTTTTAATACAAACACAGACGCTACACATCAAACACAAATTCGTCAAGCCCACATATTCACTAGAAATACTTGAAGGAATTGGAACGAAGCTGGACAAGACCGGAATGCACATGAATTTTATTCAACGCATCATAAACTTGGAAAACCTGCATAAGGTCGTGGAGGGAGCAGCACGACTGTAACCAAGCTGTTATCAGCGAAAATAAATTGGACAGTGTTAAGATTAATTACTTTGAAAACGATTCGTGTAAATTAGGTTCAAGAATTTATAAATGCGCAGAATGCGAATGCGCCTTAAGCATACGAGTTATCCGTGCGTCGTGCAACGACATGCGTGGAACAAAAAAAAATTCAGTCAGTCGGTCAGCAAGAATGTGAATAAAAACGAGCAAGGAAGTGTGCAAAATAATCTATCGTAATAATCACGATAGAATACAATCCATCGTCAGTTTGAAGTTAAAAATAAAGGCTGAATATTATTAAAATAAAATACGTCAATGAAACAAGAAAAGGCGCCTTTTGTATTACTATTTTTATTCACAAGAATCTCAACGAACAAATTCTTGAACGGCATCGTATTTATATTCACTCTCGTACCCACTTCCAGATCGCAACATACAGTCATCCCCAATTATTACTAAAAATATGTTCTGGAACTACTACTACTACTCGTGAAATGATAAATTATCAATGACTTTAAATGTAAAGCTTGTGAATTCTCTTCTCGACCCGCAAAGAAAGAGGGGGCTTCCCATACAGCACAAGATTGTCTGAAAGATGTCCAAAAGATGACGAAAAGACGACTTATGCCCCGTTTTTTGATGTCTTATAGATTCGACTAAAAGATGCATTATAGGAATGACTAAAGGATGACAATAATCGGACATCTTTTCGTCTCCTTCTTCTCGATCCTGTTTTTCTGGCAAATATAACATAAATTTCAATAACTAAAAATCACCACAACGGAGTATATTCTTATTTCAAATACACATATACAAATATCTTGAATCATTCATATTATTGTGTACAATATTGTCATTTTCACAGTTCCTCATAAAACGAATTATTAATAATATTTTTACCGATTTACCATATAGTCGCCTTAGTATTTCTTTGACCTACAGACCATTTCGTAACAACATCCAGTTTTGTTAAATTAAATTATTAAATAATTCTAAAATTGGAACATATTATTTTCACGCAGGTCTGAAGAGTCTATCTTGTTTTTACGACGACAATTACAAATGAGGTCATGTATGTCCATATACATATACTATGTGCCATACGCTGCATTACATGCATGAATTAACGATATAAAGTGCACCGCAATACAATAACGAATGTTGAATGATATAAAAAGTGATATTTAAGTATGCCTCATTCATTATAATAACAGACCTCATGTTTTTTATCAAAAAGCAAATATGTACTGCAGTCTGCACACTTGCAAAGCGTTGCAACTGAAGTGACGACGTGTCTTGTTCTAATATACCTATATTTCGGGGGTGAAAACCTGGCGCACCGAGCAGATATACTAGAGCACCAAAAAGGTGAGAAGTACGCCCAGATAGCACACTATTCCAGAGGCCGACTATCATTCGTCTGCCGAAAGTCGACGTTTTCTACAATTCAAAAATATTTCGACGCCTTGTTGGCAAGAAAAAAAAAAAAAAACTGTTATGAATTTTTACTTATTGATTATAAGTCAAATATAAAAGAAAGGGAAATAAATACACAATCACGAGAAATAGTTGTTGACGATCAAAGAGAAAATTATGCATTTATTTGGGTCATTTTGGTTTAAAAAGTGAACTATAATTTAATAGTACAGCAACAAACTTGGTTTGATAGTTTAAAAAATATAAGTGGACGGCACAGGTGCACAAGTTAAAAGATACAAGAGACAATAGTAGAGTAATAATAAAACAAAATAGTAAAAATAACATAAAAACGGACGGTAAAAGTGTATATAGATAAAATCGAGCGGAACAATTATTCGAAGAATTTGAAGGGAGAGTGTTTGATGTGTCGTATTTATAATTTTAGAATGGTGTGACTTTCTTTATTGTTTCAGTTCGTCGTTATTTATTGAATTTGTTAACTGATCAGGATTTGAGTTAATTTCACACACTTTATGATTTCCTGACACCTCGAATCCATACACAACTCTCTCCTTCTAAAGTCGTAAGCCTACTAATTTGCCGATCTGCTGATCCGCTGATCCGCTGATCCGTCCGAACTTCGGTTCTTACTTTCGTCTATCAAAATACATACATCGTCACAAAACAAAGCAGCAGTTCGGCTATTTTTGAATGGCCATAGATCGACAAGGAAGTGGACTTGAAGTTTACACGCAGTATACTTCATGTTTACGAATGTCCTTTGAGATGCCAGTTATAAGGCAATCCGACTTGACAACCCGTTATTACCTTATCCAGTTACCACTGTAAAGTTAAAGTTTTTACAGCGCATTCATGTTCCGAATCAACATCTAAGTGGCAGTTAGTCGGACTAATCGCTATCTTATACTTGAGTACCCGACGCAAGCTAACTACGAGTCCGCGTAATTAACCTACTTGCAAATTATTGGCCTTATTGTTTGGCTGCTGACAGTCAACTGAAAACCTAATAATAGTCGACGTCGGGTATTGCCTTTGCCATGCTATTTCAGAGGACATTCGCGCGATCTTACTCAGTGTACAGTCGACAATAGGCTCGTAATATGCCTATTCCCAGTCGACTTGACATAGTTGACTGAAAATTTCTTTCGATATTAAGTCAACTAACAGCCAACGGTGTGATACATGGGACATGAGTGATCGGCCTGCTCCCAAGGAACAATAGAATCCCTGAATTCGTGACGTACCTACACAGAAAAGTACAAAGTCCTAACATCATCGAATAATTCCTGTATTAACGAATTTCAAATTTCTCAAAACAATCAGCCGCACTGTTATACTCAAACAAACGAATAGAGGACCTTCTCTTGACCCAGCTAGGTAACATGCTTCACGGGCACCTCAATTTTGGCGTACCGATCAGGGAGCGAGGCGCACCGGGAACACGAGAACCTTTCCACCCATTCTATACTTCGTACCTCTATGTAACCGTTGGTACCTACTCATTGACGATCAAATATATCATAACTAGAACGCGCCCCAAGGTGGTGAGGGTAGCGTGGAGAGAGATAGCTCAAAGACAAAAATGATCGAGTCGCGTTACATTTTCGAAGGGTGTACATGTAGGGAGTGAGAGAGGTTGGCCATCTTTCTTGCTTCTCTTTCGGATGTCGCCTTCCAGTTATACGTAATCTAGTGAACCTACCGAACACTTAACTGTCCGGTACTCATCTGTACTTTCGTTCTGAAAGACATCTCTCGGACAACTTTTAGTCAAGTCCGCAAGAGAAATCCGCATGTAGAGATCCTTGAGTCGACTATGATTAGTCTTCTTTGAAAGAATTCTATTCATATATGCATGTATATGCTTTCGATTGTTTGCTACAACGAAATGTTTCGCATCTTTATTTTCCTATTGCAAATCAGTTGCTTATCCGAGGGATTCAACGCTTTTTCAATAAGGGATTGAAAAAATAAATAACCACAAAACACAATAAATTTTGTACAGTCATGTCTAGAACTAAAGGATATGAAGACCGTATGAGTAACGATTGAGGAACAAATTCAGTTATACTTTCAAATGTATATATTTAATTGTCTATACATGGCAAATACAAGTTGTGCTTTAAAATTTTGTACAATCGACATGATGATGATGATGATGATATTTAATTGTTGAGCATATCATATACGAAAGATATTGCACATTTTTTTATTGAAAATCCTGACTGAACCCTATAAATAACTTATTCTGCACTTTGACTGGCACAGTTATTACTTTTGCCGTACATTGCAGTAACTAGGGAGTTTTCTTTCTTCCGAAGCAAGGAAGATATATAACACCATGCCAGCAAAATGTCACGGATATCGACCATTTCGACAGTTCAGCCAGTAAATGTAAATGACATGTCACAATTACTTGTATAACATTCTGCCGCTATCCGCATATATCACTCGTCGCAACGAATTTACCACTAAGTTTGGTATAATAATTTTTAATTTGTTTTTACTTTTATATAATGTGATCGCAAATTGCCAAACTGCATCAACTAATTTTCAAGTTCACAAACTAGGTTTACAAATTGACGATGTAAACTTACTGCGTAAATTATAATAAATAACTAGATATCAGCCTCCACATGACTTATGCAAGTTTTATTACAAACAATAAGTTCGCGTCCTGTATACGTGTCAAAAGTACATAACATAATATTATAGGTGAACTGACGCACACATTTATCGTGAAATATTTCTCTAAAGTAAACAAAAATCATGCACGTCCATCAAGGTGACGTGAAATACTTTATAATAAACCAATACTCGATCATAATGATCAGAATTACAAGAAATATATCGTTTCACGACAAAGTTAAGTCGTAAATCTCTGAATACCGGTTGATGACATTGTATAATAGCTGATAAGCGATACAAGCGATTAAAGTATAAACACAATTGGTCACGGAATTCATTGCGTCACGTTTGACTTATAATTGTTACAAGCTGACGCAAAACGGGGTCACTTCAATACTATTTTGCATATTACTAGATCTTGAGACTCCTATTCCCGTTTCTCAACTACTGCAGATTAGGCCACTCGTAATAAATGACGAAAAAATATTCAGTGCATGGGTGAGAGGTGGCAATTAAACTATATCAACAATTGACAATACCCTAAATTATAGGTAATATACCTAAACACGTGTTTTATAAAGTTTTAGTCATGTCAACGACCGCACGTTATTAGTTTATAGTCTTATTCGTATTCCCGTATTACGAAGGGAACGTGTCGATCTGTGCTCACCGCGGATCAGCGATCGCCATTGCACTTCGAAAAACTTCGACCGGAAATTTTCAAGACACCATATACTTGTTACATTACGATAGGTACTCGGATTAATTTGACAATAATAGATCATTAGGGTAGGCACTACGGTTACGACATTGAAGATATTTGGCTGTCTTCTGAATGATCGACAAGGAATTGTTGCATTCTTTGCGTTTTCGAATTTTTTAAACACTACAAAATTACATTCAATGTTGTGTGATGCGTTAATTGAATTTATTCTACCGACTCGGGACTCTGTAAGCGTTATACGATAGAGAGGAATGTTCGCGTGCTTCGTTACTTTTCTACCATGAAAATATTTTTGCTTTCTTTTTTTTTTTTTATTTTTAATTTTTTACTCATTTACTTCAAGTACTGGCATGCTTTTCGTGTAACTTTCAATTATATTCGTCAAATGACTTTCGATCATACTATATATGCCGTGCCAGTTATGCTAATAATATTTGAAATCTATCGTGCTTAATTGAGCTTTCATAACTCTGCCAAGTAATCGTTGGGGCTCAAACAAGAAATCATAAGGTCCGGAAAAGTGTCTTTCACAATGATATGTTTTCCGTATGTAGCCGAGGATTCTTCTCGCGTCGGAGAAACGATGCATATCTGTTCATTTGAATTCAATGCCCAATCGGAAATTGGCGCAGGGAATGAAGTAATTTTGAGCGATGTAATTACTGTACGAACGATTCTATGTGCCAAACGAGCAGCGAACAATTTGGTGAATCGTGTACCGTTTAGTTCACGATTTATATTTGGAAAAGTAAAATGAAATAAAACTATTCATGATAACAGACTTGTAAATACCTACAAAATAGATGAAATATCTAAACATTCGCGAATTACACGACTTATGTATCTGGAAAATTGACTCTAATCACAGCTTGGTAAACTTAAATAATGTTAACTCAAGCTACCATATTCTGCAGTCCAGCTACATTGAATAATCGTTGATGTTTTTAATAGTCGTGCAATAATTTCGTGATCGTTAGGACACTCTGGCTGTCCGAAATAAAGTAACTAAAACATCCTCGGATAGTATTCAAAATTTTGTACCTGATGAAACTGAACATCCGATTCGTTATTCATTATCAATAATTTGTCATATTTTCTTAATTCGTTCGCGTGTACAACCTTTGAAATGTACCGACGAGGTGAGCGTCGCGAGATCACAGGATCCATGTCGCGTAACTTTGTGTCTTTTTGCGTATGCTTGTTTGCCACGTCAGATCCATATTTTATTTTTCTCCCTAACGTATGAACAATACTGGTAATAAACACTGGTAGCATGGCTTGATACGCAAAGGGCACTTCAAAGCTTTCGCGTAGTCTGACTTTGAGTTTTAATCTAACGGTGCAAAATTTGTTCATGGAAAAAAGTAGATTCACATGTACAGAAAAAAGAATCGCCCGTAATACTGCTTATATAATAATACCTATGATCCCAAAAGTAAAAGGTGAGAGTTATACCTTGTTGAACCATGATTGAATAATAATTACAAATTCATTTGACTGTATGTAAGTGTCATGATATTGTCATGTTTTCTTTCATTGTTTTCTCACACTTTGCGTGTATTTTCTTTTCTTTACTTATATCTTTACTTTTACCTTTGGAAAAATAAATCTTTGAGGTGCCGGAATACTGGCATGCACGCATTCCGAAACCACAAGGACCTGTGTACGGTAGTCAAATTTTGAATAATAACAAATTGGTGCTGTTAATAACTTTGACTAACCTGCTAAATCTGTAACTCTCGTTTGAGATGTACATTCAATTTGAAATAACATTCTGATATCGCTACAGACTTCGACGCAGTGTGTCACAAACGTAGCACGTAGTCTGTTATGGGATTGAATTCTCTTTGATGAGAAGCGTTGATTGCATGCACGTAACCCCAGTGTTTCATAGCGACAACGCAATTTCGTTGAATTTCTTCGACTTCTTCAAATTCTAAATCCGCCCTCCAGTGAAAAGGTGCCGCTTTCGAATTTCTGTATGTACTGGACACACCGCCGACGTCATTTTTTGTATGAGTGTCTAGAAACCTCTTCACACTCGGGTGAAAGTCGAGGCCATAAAATTTAAAAAGTTCTTCCACGTGTTTATAAGGCTCAACAGCCAGATCTTCGTATCGTATCACCCTGAAACAATGATGATTTTCATCGTTTGAGATAAATATTTCCGATCAATACCCTTAAGAAAAATATTATCCAATAATTCCTAATGACAGTCAGCCAAAAGCTTTGCTCAGAGTTATAAGCTCTGTTTGAGTACAGTGCTATTTCAGTTCTAGAAATTCAGTAGTTTCTAATTACCGATACTGTTTGGGTTCCCTGATCCAATCACTTTGAAAACCATTCGTTCAGTGATATATCATTGTTATATTCCTACGTGTCTTCTTCTGTAACAGGCATAATTTCAACAAATCACGCACCTAAATGTAGAGGGATATTTCCGCTGCAATTCCACTGCGGCGTTGTAATCTGACACCATATCTGCACAGAGTAAACTTGGGTCTGAACAGTCCGGACTTTCGCGGCAAAACGAACGGTGTTTTCTCGACTGAAGAGTCCCACGGGGATCCCTCACCAAGAGAATCAATCTTACAGCTAATCTGGAAAACATTTATCAGCACAGTTTAAATCGGATGCATTCCAAAGTGTTGAAAAATAATTGGCAATGGAGTTTATCATTGCAATAGAGTGATGTTGAGATTTAGATATTGTAATAATTATCCCAAGTGTCATATTCAATAGTCAATAGTAATATTTTAAATTTTAAAACCGCTGATAGAATGATGGTCGCATCAATCATAAAATATGCTCTATAACAAATCAGTAGTTGAGAATCAGCGCTAGCCGATACAAAAGTATAGTACTATCTTATACATTAGCGGACACAATTTAAGTAACGATATAAAGACAGAGCTGGTAAAGACAGGAATTTAGTAACAGCTTTCGGAGGGATAAGCACTCAAACTTCGAACTACCATCACTGAAAATAACTACTATGAACTACACAACAAAACAAATGAAAGTGTCTATGGTGTATGTAACCATATTGTACTAATACAATATCTAATGGTGAAATGACCATATTTATGAGGTCTTGGAGAAGCTTCTGCTCTTTCGGTTTTTTGGCACAATATTAGTATTTTGTGAATCGTGGATGCAAATTAGAATCTGTAAGATCTGTTTTAGATATCATTTATCATCTCTTTTATTGAATATGTTACTAACTTTTCATCGGCAAGAAGTTGTTGCGCAACACGTAATCTGAGACGGACAAGCTTCATTGACTGAAATGGAAAAAGTTTACACATTCCGCTAAGAAATCTGTGATTATAACAGATTCTTCTGTGAGATTGGCATTGCTTCCACAGTGGTGAGTTATGATTCAAAAGCCAAGAATGGCCCCTTCCAAATTGTATATAGTGATCTGAAATTACAGGATTAAAGCGATTAGTTGCAATATTATTCATGCTTGATAGTACATCGCCTTGGAGAATATGGATATTTCGAGTTCAATATAACAGACTCGTGAGAGATATCATGTGAATGCAAAAATGTAACACTATTTTCATGAATATTAATGGTTTTTGCACACTACGAAAATGGAGGAAGTTGATCAGTTTTTTACACTTGAAGCGTATTAAAAGGGCATGCAATTAAAATAGATAAAAAACTTGACATCACGTGATATGTGAACTTATTAGACAATGGTTGAGAATGAGATACAAAACTGTCGCTACGAGAGGTTGAGTTACGTTTATTACAAGTATAAGAATAAAATTGATGCACGCATTACCTAGATCTTCGTATTCGCAGTTCAGTAGCGCTTTAAGATTTCTTAAAGCTTGGCTGGCCAAGGGAGGACCTCGAATTTGAACAATGTCAAAATCTAAAAGCGGTTCATAGTGATAAAAGACCCCGGGATGTGCCGTGAGAACGTCGCCGAGAAACGTACTTCCGCTACGCCATGTTGTTATAATGACACTTCTGATTGGTTTCCCATTTTTTTCCATCACTAAATCTTCAAGTCTTCTACAATATACAACAATACGGATCTTTATTTATACATGATAAACTTGTGGAATTGTATAAATCGTTGAGAAATTTCAAAATCATATTTCGCGCATCGATATTTTACGTTGTGAGTTACAGCGAGAAAGAGAAAATCGTCTTACTTGGCACTTTTATTGTATCTGCCATTGGGATATTGGTAACCTATCATATCGTCGCGAATCATCCTTCGTTGCAGATTAAGGACTTGCTGTATTTCGTTCAACGTGGCAACCGAATCATCAGCTTCCTTGACGACAGGTGCGTTCTGTAATTGACGGAACATTGTATATCTGTTTATTGACGAGTCGGAAAAGTCAATATCAATCGCGTTATTTTCGATTCAATTCGTCAGTTCAAATTACAAACACGTATCACAAAAACGGTTCAATGTAAACAGTACGAAAAAGTACAATCTCATCTCTATATACATATACATACATACATAATATGTCAGGTCAATTGGTATTGGCTGAAGATGAGGACCAATTCTTTCAACTAAACTACTCCGCTTATATTCTTTCACGTAAGAACAAACTATAACTGCAATATTTTACGAAAAAACCTCAGTTTTAAGGTAAGCTAAATATTCGATTAAACGTGCATATGAACGGGTTGGATATATGCTGCAAACAATCTGATCTAGAGACGGACAACGATCGACGGGTAAAATCAGTTTACTGCATGTAGTTCTTTTATTTCTGTACTATAAGCTTAAGGCACACCAAAAAAAAAAAAAAACACAACATATAGGAATCGCAGATTGAAAACGTACATGCACACTCACAATCAGGGTATATTATTACTTTCGGGAAAAACATTCGATATAAAATATGTCGAAGGTGCCTTACCGATACTGGTTCCTCAAATTCATAGGGCTCTGGTGTTGTTTCAAAATCCTAAAGCAAAAGTGCACAGAACTGTTGAATGACTTGAATGATAATACCTGCGTCTTTATTTTTCAAGCGAATGAATTTTAAGAGACTAACGATAAGCTGATAGATTTTCGGTGACATATGTAATTGAAAAATCGAAAAAAGAAATCGCTGTATTTGACCATAAAAATTAAGGGAAGTGCTTACACGGTTTTTGGAATTTCTATGTTACATTCGCTACATAAGTTATGTGACCTTAGAGCGTAGCAAAAAATCGTAAATCAGTTAATTTTTGTTATTCCCGCTCACTGATACGCAATAACGATATGGCAAAATTTTTACGCGCGCACAGCTGTCCGAATATCGCGTGCGAGTAACGGGAGCTTATGTAATTTTCCCGTTGTCTAATTTCAATTACAGGCAAAAATATGCCCAATGTAGAAACGTAAGTGTATTAATTATAGTTAAAATTCACGATTCCGTCGCTGATTTATTACTACATTTTGTCTTTCACCCCATTCACCTAACTATTTTTATACAAATTCCCTGCACATGACCGACGAGATTCAAAAAAACCACAAAAATCCATTCTCGTCTCAAAAACTCTAGGCTCTTCAATAACGATTTCGACAAATCGCTTAACATTCGGGCAAGTGCTAAATAAATGAATGTTCCGTACGATCTCGTACTTTGATATGAACATAAATATTTTCATTGGATTTGACAACGTTTTTTAAGTAATATGTAAGATTTTTATACCGAGTCCACCGTGGGTTTCATCACGTTGATACAAAATGAATAATTATACCGAAAAACATCCCGTAAAAATCAATTAAATTCAACGTTGTGATTATTGTTTAGGTTGCTCGGAGACAATCGGTAATGATCTTCTCTACCGGGGAGTTATACTTCAACTGAAACAACCAAATGTAGGATGAAGGACTGAAAAGGATTGGTTATTTCGTAGCCGGTACTTCCTAATTAAGACTCGGGTATGTAATTTAGGTTAAAATTACAGAAGCCTCTATACTCTGGTTCTAAGGTAGCTACATAATTTTTATTATCGCATAAATGTGATTAGCGCAATAACACTCATTTTCGTTCTCTGATATCGATTAATTAGTCTGTATCCGAATAGCATTACAGATAAGTCACTAATAGTGCAGATAAAAGATTACGGCACTGTTCGACTTTATTTTCCGTCACAAATTGGTCAGATCAAATCATAATCACTAGGATGTTCCTTTTGAAAACATTTGATCCTGAATGCATTGTTATAGAGAGAATTAAATTTCTTATAAAATTGGTATTTGAGTTTCTATTGTGAATTCATTAGTTGTAGCTACTAAACACATTTAAAGATAAATTTTTGTATACATATAATTAAATTTCGGCGATTTCCGTATCATTAAATGCGGTTGAATGGTAACAATTAAAAATAATACCTTCCCTAATAATGAGATATTTAAATGGGGCTTTGATTTCCACGAACCACCTTCAAGAATTGGGCTTAAGAGATATATCCTGGAAATAGGATTTCTTTCTTGTTGCTATTCACAAGTTCTTCAAGTATAAGCGGAAATGAATGTCGATTCCAACCGAAACACCCTAGTAGGTACAAGGTGTATATCCTTGAGGCTTGAAATTAACGTTTAATTTCCATTTCAAGCACGAACTCACCTCCCAGGATCGTCCCACTGCTAATATCGGTTGTATTCGATGCTTCATTGGGCTGCCGTACCTTTGGTTGAAGAATAAAAATACCAAACATAGAGATCCTAGGCCGACCAGCCCATAAAAGCTTGCTAGCTTAGACATCTCGATACCTGCACAGTAAATTTATTCGTAAACCGTGGATACCGGGCGAAAATAGGCGAGGCTGTAATAAAAATCACAACAAACAACAAGAAGTATTATTTTATACGCAGCTACCGAATTCTCGCTATACTTGCAAGCAATTGATTAGCTATACATGAAAAAACATCCTATCTGACATTACGGGATTTATGAGGATTACAAAAAACATGAAAATACTAACTACTGGGTGAACGATTATTTTTATTACAACGTCAAAGCAGACAAATAAAACGGATTATTGATATTGTCTGTAATTTGTTTAAATAATTGTACAATTCGGATGAGTGTTGCAGCAAATACAGCTGAAATTATTACAATAAATTTTTTTTTCACAAACCAGCTCGGATTTTTCAGTATTATATCAGATGTGGGAATAATATTGAAGATTGAAAACGCTTTGTACGAACTCGCATAATCCTAGACTAACTCGACTTGTTGCACTGTTCACAATCAGAGTAATTGCTTATTCGTAAATCTAGAACAGCTTTTTCCAGCGTTATAGCGCTGTATCGAGATAGCAAGCAAAGCCTACAGAGTCGAGAGAGTAGGGGTATCCACGAAGCTGTAACACTAGGTTGAACACCCAGCTATGGGGGGATATCGTAATCGCAAAAAAAATCACGGCAGGTTGAATTAAAATACGGAAAATTAAATCATAGTTATTTCTATACAACCGTTCATGATATTTTTTATCGGAGTACGCATGCATATCTGCAGCAGATAAGAATGACCTATAACCTTCGGATTGTAACTATGACAATGAATTTTCTACGCATGCTCTATGAATTCATGCGAAGTGAAAAATTATTCACGTAACAGGTGTAAAGATTGTATTTGCAAGGAATCACAGTCAAATATTTCACAGCAAACTCGTATGTATTTAGTTTTTAATTGGGAGAACACGGGGGAAGTTCATTGTTCGATAGTTATCGGATACAGATGAACCTACGATTTTTGCCACCTTCGCATAACATTATACCTATACCTTTGCGGTGGGCTGATCAATTTTCTAGAACAAATCAGAATGAAAAAATACCGTTACCAACCGTAAAAAACATCTGATACTGACTGAACGTTCATGTACACCACGTTGAAAAATATATATTATGTATACCAAATATCAAAACACGAAGTAACAAATCCAGATCACGTAGAAATCTGCACCCATTTATGTACACTTTATATATTAGTTAACTCGACGTGCACAGCATATCTGCACCGTGGTATGTATAATTTTGAGGGTGTAAAGTTGCAAGAGTGTAAATTTTTAACGGAAAAATCGATCGCGGTTGTATTATCGATTTTTTTGCGTATCCTAATCTTATCATTGTGCATTTGTAAGCCAGGTTATTATTGTGCTTGTTAATCTCACCACACACCAGCCTCTGCTTAACTTCCTGGTCCAGGAAGTACAGGAAATGAAAATCCTTACAATAGCTGCAACGTCCAACGCAAAAATTGTAGTAACGCAACCGAGGTCCGAATTTATTACTTATTATTAAAGTCGACTTCCGATACTTGTGAATCTGTCTAACCAAAAGTCACGTGATCAACAATTATTAAGAGCAATTATGATTCCAATTATCATTAACAGGTGCCGCATTGAGCTGATAGGGATGGGTCACGTGTGGATGCACCGATTACGCGGCTTTAAGAACGCTTCAAGTAACGCATACAAACTGCAAGATTATTACGCAGGCAAAGCTAAGATAGATCATACATACGATAAGGACAAAGATTACGTTAAATCAGAAGTATTTGATTTTACCGTGACTTGAACCGGGGATCAAACGATTGTAAAATTCATCTAAAATCTGAAATTATTCTGGATTACTGAAAAATTTTCCTTCGATATCCAATAATTTCATCAATTTTATTCAAAGCCATTATCATTCAACGAACATTCTTTTCAGGCGAAACTACCCACCTGGTGATGGATACCCGTTATATCGATCACGCTGATAAGATCGCATCGTAAAAGAAAATTCAAGCACGTAATTTTAGTTAGTCTACACGTCATGGTCTTCCTTGGGTTGGCCAAGTGAAAGGGAGTCACCCACTCACAGCCCCTTAATAACGGCAAAGAGGGCATATTTTTAAGAGGATTGGTGTAAGTAGCTCGAGAAATTTTTGTGTTGGCTGTATTACTAGGGTGGTATTATACCTACTATACGGTAAAGGTTCGTTATTCTTAATTCGCAGCTTTTTCTTCTTGCTTGTGAAACGATCAACCTTTTTTCTAACGTTGTACGATGTATTTGTGAATCTAGAAAACGGATCGTATTCCGACTGTATGTTGTCGGTGAGTACATGTATACATATATAAGTTATTTATTAACGCTTTTCGCAACAAAGGTTGTCTGTGAGTGAATCTAAAGTTAACTTTTCACTCATTTTGTCTGTTGGAAAGTGCAACAGGCACTTAATCCAGCGCTCACCAGTTTTCGTTTTTTCAAGAAGTGGAAAAGCGGGGAAAATACGTCCTCTGTACAACTAAAGGGGATTTAAAAAAATGTCGATAACGTTTAAAATGTATTTTTAGGCCAAAGACAAAACAAATGACGTTTTAGAAATTGGTCAAACATTACTCCTTCCTTTAAGGGACCGATTTTGCCCGCCTCTCTCCTACGTGCTTGTAAATTTTCCAGCCACGATTGGAATCGCTGTTATTTTTCAAAACCTTCCGGTACTTTTACATTTTCAGAGTTGAGTTCGTGTGAACAGGCTCTGCAGGCCGAGAAATGCAGGACGGTGAATAGAAAGTTTTCCCAATGGATGGGTATACAAATACCAGAATATCCTCGGGTTTCTTGGTTTACCGTCACCTTGTAAACAGCGGATGCCATTATACCTGAATGTAGCCAATATGCTCACCAGATGTGCCCTGCCGTAAATTGAAACCCCAATGACAATGAAAATTCCTTCAAAGCCTTCCCAACCACTGACGTCACAACCGAAGTGGAACGAATAATCTTTTAGCCCTACACTTCTTCTATGAAAGGAAAATGCTGAGTTGCCAGGAAACAACTCAGCATTGTATGAGACATAGACACTGCAGTGTGAGGATTTAAGATACATTCAGCCGTACTTTTCGAAAAATAAGTGTAAATTATCAACAATTCTATCGAAAATAAATTATATTATAAACAATCACTGGAATATATACTGTTAGAAAGCAAATATACATTCTGAAATTGTTCACCTCACTGTGTAGGAATAAATTTACACATAATTGTTTGTGCATCGAGGGGGAAACAAAAAGTTTATCTTCGTGAATAACAAATACATAATCGTACGTTATACTATACCTGAGGTGTGTGATAATAACCCAATTCGTATCTGGCATTCGTTCGACGTTAAAAATACTTGAAAAGGTGTTATTGTAGTGGTTACATGTCGGGCGAAAGGAACACTTTTAGAAAATTTCTATTCGTCATTTGTTACTTTTTTTTTAAACGCAAATCAGCCGTGAATATCCTAGAAACAGTGAAATAAATAAAATTTCGGATCCAACGCACCCAGTAAGTTCTTTGCATTTCGACAAGCAGATGATATAAGTTGCTCAACGTAACGATAAATAATGGAATGATAATATTGTTGTAATGACTGTCGATGACAGAGAGAAGAGAGCCGATTCAACGTTAACTAATGAAAAAATAACAGTTGAAAATTAACAGGACTCGGCATAAATCTGCCTCTTCTTATCAGGGCTCGATTTGAAACGATAAAATTCTATTGCGATAATAGTCGACACAGGAAGTATTAAATTACGACCCCCCAGTTCGTAAGATTAACGAGCACGTAGCTACGCGTGTGAAATGCACCGCTGCATTTATACAACTATAACCACACTGTGTAATTGAATCTTATAGCCGTTGCAACTTGCGTGCATAGTTCGGCAACAAGCATATTGTACACCTACACTCGCCTTGAGTAAGGTATTGATTTAGATCTATATACAATACTATATGTATTGTGGTGCAGTATAAACTGCGGATGTCGCCACGAGACAAAACGCATGCGGCTCTAATCGATGACATGTCCGGTGAACTGAAAGAAATTTTATTAATTCACATTTTCAAACGTATTAACAAATCAAAGTTTGTCCAAAATTACGCCGCTTCGAATCGAAATAGTTGAAAATTTTTATTTTTTAAATGCATTTTACTCAGATAAAATTGAAATTCAATCCCGATTCCAAACTTAATCTTAATCTCTAATTATGGAAACCGACCGTTAGACTTTCTGCTCACAATTTTTCAACGAATAAACGTAGGTATAGAGCTAAAATTTTTCAGGCGGATCTTGCTACATCGTAATGTACTAGTTATTTTTTTTTTTATCAGAGAATACTAAAACAGTTCATACAAATTTTTAATTAACGGAATATAGAGAGATGAATAATTCATCGGGTTTCGTCTTGCTGGCTAGATTTCATCGTTCTACATGTTACACTAGAACGTCTGAGACTTCGTAATGTCTTTTTCGCCCAACGTAATTCGATATAATTTCGGACGATATTTTTTACACTATGGAACCTTACGGAAAGTATTATCGTTTTGAATCTAAACGTTATTTCACATTTTTCGCATTAAACGTTTCAATTCAAGGACATGTTTGTTGTGGGTGGGCTGATGGACTGTTTAAAAAAAAAAAGTCAATGTGACGAGCATTCGAGGTTTACTCAGTTGTGATTTAATCACTTATACATGTATTTCGACGTTCATGAATATCACAAGAAAAATTTGAAAAGGATGAGAAAAATTCATTTCGTAACTGTCGCAATTCTCACACCAGTTGCATACAATAGCGGTACTGGATTCCAGAGAGGTATAACTACAGGCGAAACATGCAGGAAATATCCACGGATTCGTAAAATATACATCACTCCTAAAAGATAATTGGACATGATATTCAAGCGAAAATTTTACTACAACTAAAATCGTTGAAATCGTCTCGTGCTCGTATTACATGCCTAAGTAAATGCATAAAGTAAGCTAGGGAATTTAAGGTATAAAAGAGAAACGAGAAGTAGTGGTCTATTGCATATATCAGTTTATTTGTTTAAAAGTGAAAAATAACATGTAGTGTTCTGTAGTATTGTTATGAAAAATTGTCTAGCGTTTACTGATATGGGTATAGAATCAAGTAACAACTCTATGTAACTATTTTCTATACAATTTAATCCTTCTCTTATGTATTGTGTAATGTAATTTTACATTTTCCGAATGTTCTAGGTACAGTATTGGGTATTGAAACAATAATTATCCAATTTTAAATCGATCTTTCCGCGAATAAAGTCGTATGAACTATCAATAAATTTTTAAGAAGTTTCAATGTAAATTTAATTAAGAAATAGTACGGTGTTTGGCACTAAATTAATACTAATGTGTAAAATGCACATGCATGAATGCAGAATAATGGTGGTAATTATAAAGTAAAGAGTACACTGCGTGCAGCCAAATGTGGTGATCCCCAAAAAGCCAAGTTAGATTATTTCGGGAAGAAGTGTTTAAGAGTCGTGCTAATTGCAGCAATTGTTTCTCTGATTTCCTTCAGCGTCTAATCCAACCTAGAAAAATTTGATTATAAATGAAAACTCAATACAGTGCGTAAATTAATATTGAATAAACTTGAGTGAACAAAAATACTTGCAGGTACAAAAGAAAAAAATTATTCCACGTAAAAATGTTATGTGAATGGTCTAGAAAAAAACTTGAAAATAATTATAATCGCATCAAAAAAAAAAGTATCATCTCAGTACCATAGTTTTAACTACTCTATAGCAAGTAATAAATATGAATCAATAATTTTATTCAATAAGAATATATTTCGAAACAGCAAATATCTAATGCAGCTTATGAAGTACAGCTTTGTAAAACTATTACAACGCTGTAAAATTAAACGTACATCAAAAAATATACTCATTTAATTAGAAACCTCAAGGGTTTATTAGCACACATACACACGTTCCAATACGATATCAATAAGAATAGTGAGGGTCGAACGACAATTGAAGACGATTTAAACATCACTGGAAATAATTAATGGAATATTGGGATGCTTCTTCCATGCGCAATTTAACGTAATTGTTTTCATTTAATTTCACGTAAATTATGTACCTCAAGGTAGCTTGGAGTCTTCCATTATGCATTGACACGGAATGTTATTTGGATATGTTTAATCGATTCCGTTAGTGAAAACATCTTTGCAGCCGTTTACCAGTGTTTTATTTCCTCGGATAGATTCATTTCCACTCAGCAGATGACAGTAATGAAAAATACAAAATGTTACACAAATCCATGCACGAACTTACAGCAGTGCCATAGCCAACCATAACTGACCATACAATTTCCACTGATAATTTCATGAAGACTGTATAAGGAGCAAACAAGGAGCACGAACTTAAATGGGTGAATTGACTAAACTTGTCGCAGAATCGTGTACATGTTGTTTTTTTTTTGTACCATTAGCGTCGCTAGTGTTCTATTAGCACCGAAGTGTCATTGGTTGCAGGGCTACCCAAAATCGACCAATCGATGATCTTGCAATGTGATTCGTAGCAAGTTTTTGCTAGCGCCTTGCCTCCCCCCCCCCCCCGGCCCCGCGCCGGCCGTTTCTCTACCTATAAAACACCAGTGCCCTCTTCAGTTGGGAAACGATTTGTCGACATGAGTTTCGTGTTCCTTGGACAGTCCCCAAGGATAATTTCCGACAGCTAGAACATAAACTAGGCAGTGCTTGGACCGCGCTCAACTAGATATCAACACAGCCCGACAGAACATGCTTCTTTGCGTCTGCCGGTAACTTCGGTGTAATGTTTTATGACCAATTTGACAAAGATACGCACCCTGAGTGTGATTCCCTAGTATCCAACCAATGGGAGAACAGGAAAACTAGGGAAATCAGTACGCACTCTGCGGTGCGCGCTTTTGCTGTGATTCGGTTTCACCGTGATTTCATAGCCAATTTCACTACCGATTCACAAAACACGAGCCATGATTTAAAATTGTCTACATAGGTATAGGTACAACAGCGGACCTATACACGTGCGAGAGAGAGACGCTTATGTCGGCTTCAGATAAAATCGAATGCGAACTCGCACCCTTCGCACCTGTGGTCAGGAAGTAGCTACAGATGACCTTGTAAATTTCCAAAATAAACAAAGTGGCGAAAAACAATTTTTTTGAACAACGACATTGACCGTCAACACCGTTAGCGCTGATAATTCCACCGTGGTTCCCGCCAATGTAATAGGGCGAATCTTACCGCCAAGCAGTCGTGTGCTTGTGAGTGGGGAGAATGGAGGAGGGGGCTGTTTTGGACAAAGTTTTGAAGTTGTCTCTATAGATACCGGTCTCTGAAGTGTGACGCCAGTCGCCTCGCAAATGCGGTTCGGCTAGCGTTGAGTCCGTTCCCCGCATTTATTGAATTCTACGCTGTGAAGTGCGGCGCTTGCCACAGACCCGCTTTGGGCTTTTGTTTGGGTAGCACGTGTAATTTACGAAACAGTTGAGATTAGTGCTTGAAGTTAATACCAATGACGGAAGAATACATCCTTCTGATTCTTCGGTCAACGTTAATACACTCACCTGTTGTGAAACCACGTTCGTTGTTGGACCACTCTTGTTGACGGTACAAATTACATTGAGAAAAAAATTATAAGCTGCCATCTATTTCGTTGCTGTATCGTAGACAGGCCTTAATCTTGGAAGTAACATGTAAGTATAATTTCTATCATTTTTGTTGGCCATGCCATGTGAGTAATAATTGAACAGCTTGAATATACGAATTAGTTGACCTGAAATTGTTTGATGGCTGTTGTAACCGACTCAGGTTAAATTTGAGCAACCTATGCTGGTCTATTTTCGTTCTTTTATCTATATTTGTCATGCTTTTAAATTAAATAGCTTCATAAACAAAGTGTTCGTTAAGGGGTGCTCTAGTCGATTTTGACGTTGTCGTATATATCTCCTAATATCAAAGTCCGCGTATCACAAATGCGAAAAAAGGCTCAACATCCCTATTTTGTACTGTATAACTCTGAACAAAAATACTCGAATACATTTTTATTTGACGCAGAAATAAAGAAATTGCATGAATTCTACGAATTTACTATTGCGATTTCGTGCAATACGTGCCATTTCTTAATTTCTGCATTAAATGAAAATGTGTTGGAGTGTTTTTGTTCAGAATTGTGTACAAAATGGGGCTACTAAACCTTTGTTTTGCTTTCGAAATACATGGGTTTCGAAATTTGGAAATATATACGTCAACACCAAAATTTACCAGGGCACCCCCTTATATCTTCATCGTATTTGAATTCCCATTTTTGCCCGTAGTAGTGAATATCTTCTACTCAATCTTTTTCAATTGGGTGTTAATATTGTAGGTGAATTTGGCAATATTTTGTCTGAAAATGTCAGTGCAACAAAAGCGCGATGACCTTGGGAAGCTTCTCGCCTGTCTTCTGGTATCAAGGAAAGGCGACAGTACAGTACACGAACTAGAAAGAGATTACAGAGAAAACGAGGGTAGAACTATACCTTATCGAGATTTTGGATGCATTTCGGTGTTGGACTTTTTACGTAGCATTCCTGATCATGTAAAACTTAGGCCATCAAATGGAACACATCTGGTTTTCCCTGTTGTATCGGAAAAGATTAAGCATGTTAATGATCTAGTAGTCAGACAAAAACCAGCTAAGAAAAGTTGTGGATCACGTCGAAAAACCAGTAAGCCTTCTAGGTATGGTCCAACGGTAAGAGAACCGAGACCATTTATACCAAATAATGTGCAGAAAGAAATTGCTATTATGCTTACCAGAGAGCCAAATGGTGTGAAGAAAGATCATATTGTGGAATACTTGCAAAATTCATCTGCAATCGCTGGTACAGTGAATCTTACGAATGTTGATGATTACTTGATGAGCATGTCCCATATTGCTTACACGAGAGGCAACATGGTTTTTCTAAGCCGTTCTCTCAATGTCACCAGTAACACAGCACAGCATAACATTAGATCGCCCAATCAGCCTGAAGCAGGGACATCAAACAACTCAAAAACCCCTCAACCTTTGATGAGTGTCAACAGTACACCAGTGACGAACTCTTACCCTGCTGGTGCAGAAGAAGATGAAGATGTCTTTTATGATGATGAATTTGGCGACGAAGAGATTAGGTTTCACTATGCTTCCATGAATAATCACAAAGTTGAGAATGATAATCTGCCTCAGCAGTCATCATGGACAAGCCTAGGACAAGGTCCAGGAAGAATGTCTTCAGCAAAATTCATTGAACGTGGTGCAGGATCACTTAAACAAATGCAGTCGCAGCCCAAGCCCAGTACGCTACCTCTAGGAAATAATTTAAACAACGAGACAATGAGCAAATTGACAGACAATGCGTATTATACAGAACCAAGTGAACAGAACCATGAAACTTATGACACTTATGCATCCGACGATGAAGAATTGGTCGACATAATTAACGACAGATTAAAGTCACGTTTGCAACAATTAATTCAAAAACATCCACATGGAATATGGTGCGCCGATCTGCCTCAAACATATTTGGATGAATACAATGTTCCACTGGACTATGCAGAACTTGGGTTCCAAAGTGTTTGCGATCTCGCATCCCAGCTTGCGAGTATTTTTCACTTATGTAGATGGGATAATCGTGGGGATTTTATATTATACGATGCAAGTAAACCAGTACCGACTGAGGTGAAGAAGCTCGCTTCTGATGGGCAACATTCTGATTGGGCAGATACATTTGATGATGATTATGAGGATGTGGATCCCATTCCTCCGGCACTGGTATGTAATTAAGCTATAATATTAATATCCTATGACACAAATTTTTCTGATATTCACATTATTACGTTAAAATGAACCTATATCATTATAACAAAAATTTGTGATCCAAAACTTTCATAAAAAAGTATGGAACTGATTAGCTGTATACTTGTTTTACAGGATTTACAAGTATCTCAAAAATTAATACCACATGATGTAATGAGCCACGGTGAAAGTGTTGGTCAAGAGAGGATACCAGAACCTCCCTCTGATGGATCTCTCCATCACCTGGAAGTTGTTGTTTCAGAGGTTTATACACCCAGTTTGTTCTGGGTTCATTTACGGAAAAAACGCATGAAGTTAGGACAACTAATGGAAAATATACAGTTAGTATTCAGGAAGAAAGTTTATTAAGTTTATCATTGGTGCTGATTTTCTGCTTACAAGGACTGCATCCATTTGGGTGATATCTTTCTGAAATGAAACTGAATTGCTCAAATACCAAAATCCCAAGGTTCTCAACTCTTTTTTTTTTTGCATAGCTTGCCTGGTAATAACAGAACTGAGCAATTCACACCTAGCTCAGTATGAAAATGTCATGGCTTCTGCTGAATAGTTTGCAGTACAATTAGGTTTGTTCTTAATGTCTGCTAAAAGTACACCATTTTTATTTTCAGTGAATTCTATCAGCGAGAAGGATCCAATTACACTATCCCAAGCGTCGTAGTGGAAAAAGGCTTGAATTGCGTTTGCATGTTTGAAGATAAATGGCATCGAGCCATAATTAAAACTGTAAAACCAGATGGAGATGTTACGGTAAATTGAGGATTAATAATTTCAAAATAACCATGCAAGAGTTGAATAGCATTTAGTTGTGATGTTGAAACTAGCAGCCATAGCGCTTGGTAGAGGATCGAGCTTCTATGTTGAAATCATTCGAATGCAAGCCATGGCTGAAAGTTTAAGCATCGTCATTAAAGTGCACCTGAAATTAACAATGAATATTTTTATTGCAGTTAGTATTTTACGATTATGGTACAACCAAAACGTATCCACCAGAAGATGTGAGGTTCTTACATAGACTATTCTCAAATTTACCAGCTCAATCAATTCCTTGTGGATTGTACAACATTAAACCTGTAAAACACGATGCTTGGACAAGAGGAGCAAGTTCAGATTTTTGGGAGAAAGTTGCTGATATACCATTGGTTGCTATCGTCAATAAAATTGACAGAGAGGTAAGATGGTTATTAAAACCATCAATAATATGACAAAAATATTAACACGAACTGCGTAAATATTACTTCAAGATTGAATTGTTAAGTGTGACAGATCTCCTTTAACTACCTGCACCAGATTTCGAATTGAATTCTTTGATACTACTATCCATTTTATGAAATAATTGTGAATAAATTTTATTTCTGTAGAATAATTCAATGCTGATATCATTGGTTGACACACGAGAAGAAGCAGACGACCATATAAATGACTGGATGGTACATAAAGGGCTGGCGGAATTTGGTAGCATGGTGCGTAATAGGCCTTCAAATTACGTATTTAGACATTATGTAAAATGCATAAATTATCACTATGATAAGCATGTAAAAGCAAAAGAAAGGGGTCAATTAAATCAGCAAGCGAGCAACAAACACGTTGTTCACCCCGAATCTGAATCTAATTCTAATTCTAATTCTGAACTAAAACTGAAGTCTGCCGATTGTGTAAAAAGCTTGATGACAAAATTTTCCAAATATAAGAAAGGTCGAAACCAAAATAATATATCTCCAGGAAATGATGTTAATTTTGAACATAACTCAACTTCTGAACAGAGTACTGCGAACGAAAAACATTGTTTACCTGATAATTTGGCATTGGAAATGATCAATTCTTCTCCGAAGTCTATGAATGAAAATCGATTTAGTAAGATTTTTAAATCTAAACTTGATTCAATGTGTGCTGCAAAGACCAACATTGAGATAGTTGAACATAGTTCAACAGCCACATCTTCAGTAGAACAGCGTACACATGGATCAGATTGCAATGGCCATTGCAATGATTATAAAGTTTCATCTGAAGATTGCAAAAACGCCAAACACGAACCAAATTCTGATAAAGTGAAATATTTTGGTTCATTTCAAAGTTTTTTTGGAGGTCATGGTTTGGCGGACGATGTTGATTGGTCAAAAATTCGCACTGCAGTAAAAACTGAGCAGGGAATCAAGCCAGTTGCAAGAGCTAAAGCATCAGCTATCCCTGAATTTCCATTCTTCAATTTACGTGAAGAAGGTACAGGTGAATCTGCAATTTGTCAACGTAGTGATAAGTCTAGTGACGACATTCAAAAAGGATCTGTGCCTCATAAATATGTTACTAATTTTAAAGAGGTAATTGTTGAACCCGTTGACAAATTTCCTGTAAAGCAAATATTACCAGCTAAAGATTATTTTCTGAACGCAATTAAAAGTAACAATGATCATTATTACAGTGCTCATGGTGAAAAATTGTGGTGGTCGCCTGACGGAAACATTGAGAATAAAGCAGGTGTTATTACTCCTTTACTGAGAATGAGACGAAAGCGTTTTGAGGAATCAGATATCGATTTAATGAAGGTATCTGCATCGCCTGAGATATTGCAAATTCTTAGAGGCAGAGATTTAAAAAGTAAATCCAGGGGCGCTGCATCTGAAAACACATCAGATGCAGATCTCAATTTCATTATACAATTGAAAAATATGGGCCATCATTGTAGTTCGGATATATCTGATTTGAGTAAACCTGAAAATAAACTTGAAACTAATGAAATTTTGACACCTAAAGATGGAGTGATCAATCAAAGTTCATTGGTAATCAAAAGTAGTGCTTGTCAAACAAATTTAAATAAATCTGCTGGTTCCATAACTGCGTTGCAAAATACTAATCAGAGTTGTACGACATCTAATTCACTACCAAAAAATCGATTTTCAACAATGTTCGCTTATTTAAATAGCAAGAAGAAGAAAAATGTACCTTCGGTTTCCAGACAAAATTTGTCATCCGAAAGTTCTGAGGAAACTGTTGGTACGAATAGCATCTCAATAGCCCCAACTTCGAGTAGCATGGATCTCACAGATTCGGTTGATAGTTCAGAAAAAATTATTGGATTACCAAAAGCTCGAGATGTATCCTGTGAAGGTGAATTATATTTGACAAAACAATTCGCAAAAGCTTCAATTAGTTCTCGAAATCAGGTATCGCCAACTATGCATGGCATAATTCCAAATACGAACATCAATATCAGTGACATACCATCTACAAATATTGAATGTAGTCACGAGTTAGATGAACGATCGGAAAAGAAGTGCAAAGCTGAAGATTCCGGTCAAAATGATGAAATATCAAATTTAGATTTAACTCGGAAAAACGATGATGAAATATCGTTGTCAAATAACAGGCTTGTTCGAGACAATTTGACAGAAAGTACTTCTAGCAATATCACAGCCTGCAATAAGCAAGATGTAAATGTCTTAGATTCTTTGGACATTTGTTATCAAACATCTAACCCTACACAGAAACAAAAAGAGAGTCATGCCTCAATTTGCCAAGGCACCAGCTTCATTTCAAATACCAGTCTAGTATCTACATTTGAGACAAAAGAGCAAGTTGATAATTCAGTAGAACTACAGGGTCATTCTAGTAACACTTCTGAACTGGATTCTGATGACCTTAGTCGGTCATATTCTAATTCAGAAAATGATAGTCCATCTGTAATTCGAACCAAAATTGATATCGAATTAGACAAAAATTTCGATACTGAAACTTTAGATAATGATGAAATCATAGCCAGTCGGCAAAATGATTTATCACGAGATGCTGAAGACATTCAAGTACAAATAACACCTGATAACACTTTTATACAGTCAGGAGATAATAAGATCGACACATGTGTCCCGAAAACTAAAACTCAGGTTTATGTGCCTATAGTCAATGATATGGATGATTTGGAGGACAGAGATGAGTGGGAAGTAAATGGTGTATGGCAAGATTTCATGAAAGGTCAGGATAATTACATGTCTCGCATTATGCACAAATTAGAACGTGCAATCATCAACCCAGATTCAGCAAAAATATCTGAAATAACCGATAACTCTGAAGTGGCTGATGTTTGCAACTCAAATTATCTCAGAGATAAACCAAATGTTGAAAAAATTACTGAAAAAATTTATGAAAAACAGTATGGTGAGAACTACGTTTCGAAAGATAATCAGATTAAGCCCAATGATAACATTTCTGACAACTCGAAGTTACTTGAAAACAATGTACTCAAACCTGAGAAACAGTCAGCATTAATTGTGGATGAAAAAGTTCCTGACAGTGAAACTCAAGAACGTATCAAAAGGTCAGATAAATTTACCTATGGGAATACATTAATTCGAACTTCCAATAATAACAACGAAAAGGAACCGATAACTTCAATACCTAGTAGTTCTGGCAACCAAAGTCCTATTCCAGGAGATGAGAGCACATTTGATAACGCTTCTCCAATTATACATAAGTCACAAAAATATGAAAAGTCGATTGTTGAAATTCCTCATGTAAAAAGTCTTAGTGGAACATCTATGGAATATCAGAACCACATACCTGTAGCCACAACCTGTGACAACAAAATACCAACTCGTAGTCTTACGAACAAAACAATGACCATGCAGGCAATGTTGAAAAATTTCAAAGATAAAACAAGTCTAAGGCAGTTCAATACCAACTCTAAACAAATCGAGGATTCCTTGCAGAGCAAAGAAAATACATCAGAAAATGGAAAGTCAGGAACAAGTTCTATTGATGATGACACATTCGAAGAAATAGAAAAGAAAGAGTCAGCGTCTGATTCAGAAATGTTTGCCGACTTATCAAATACTTCAAGTTCAAGTAAAGATTCAGATTTTCTTGTTACAAATGCCATAAGTGCAAACGTATCCAATCATTCAAATGATACATACTTAAGAAATAAGTATGGAACTCTTGACAGAGAATCAAAATCATGCTCCAGTGATGATACAGAATCTTTTGACAATGAGTTACAAAGACTTCCAATTTTATCATCAATCAAGAAACATCGGTTGACGGTAAAGTCTTGCAAAACTGACGACCTTCAGGATAAAAATATTACACAAATAAATACTGATACGGTTTTAAACAATGATAATTTACTTTCCAATGAAAGTAGTTCGAGTAATAGCAGTCTATCATTGTCACTTTTTAATAAAATAAAGTCTATGCTTGAAAAATAATTGAAAGAATAAATGGAAGCCACTGTTTCCATGTTAAGTAAAATCTAAATCAAAAAGATCTAAATCTGGAAGAAAAGACTTCATGCTACTGGTAACTATCTGACTCGTTGAAGAAATCAGCATCAAAAACGATTTGGTGATCTTTGTTCGATTGTTTGAACGTCATAGATAATCGCGCTAAGTGAGCAGTATTCTGATTCAGATTGGTTTTCAGTAGTTATTTTTACTTCTAAAAGCTTGAACTGAGTTTACGTTTCTTTGTTATTATATTCGTTTAATTAGCTTATAGGTAAAAACGATTAAAAAAATTCTCATTTATTTGCAAATGGAAAGTGATGTTTATTCACTTACAATTGTCGTATTATAAACTATTGCGTCATGAAAGTACAATTGGCAATTGTAACATTGAATGTATCGAGTGATAATGAATATTTGTAATGACATTTATAAAAAATCACTGAACTTTTAAATAATTATTCATTTGAGTTTCGTTTGATTACTTACACATTTTATTAGTTATAAAGCTTATTATTATGCTGTGGGAAAAATTATAACTTTATGTTACATTATTCAGTTGTCCCAAAACATAGTCTAATGTTTTGTATATTTGATAATAAATGAACAATATTGTAAAGTAAACAGGTTTTGCTTTCATTACTGCACCTTTATTCTGTAGCACCGTTATAAAGATCACATGAAGTGATTATTTTTCCCATATTCAATTATCGAAAGCTGATTTTCATAAAACAATTATATAAGTTTGTCATATTTCAAAATGATCACTTTATTTGGTCTTTGTAAAATGCTTATAGGGGGAAACCATTGCCTTGGAGAGTTCATACCTAGATGACCGGAAAATTGATCTACAAGAAACAATAAAAGTCATGGAAAATGTGCCGCTAATTTCACCACAGAGTATTTTACTTGAAAGTTCAGCGAAATCAGTGAGACCGCCACCAGGTTTCACAAAACCTTTGGAGCCGTCAGTTTTTGCGGCTTTCGCTAGCGAATATTTAAATGTCAAAGACTACACCAGTACTGAAGTGGAAAATTCTCCATTCTTGAATTCCTCTAGTACAAATGAGAACAAAAATCCTATGGTACCTCCATCAGAAACAATCATGGAACTTTGGAAAAAGCCATGGGAAATGTATATGCAATTAGCAACGATCTTTCATCAGCTTCTTTTGCAAAGTGGCAACGTCAACGCTATTAATAATACAATGCTAAATACTTCCTACACAACAGCGTCACCATCTACAAGTAAAAATTCAAATATGCAATGGTCAAGTACAAATCCATTTCAAACTTACCAAGAAAACAATAATGAAGAACTTGCAACAACTGTAAACAGGTATGCAGGGTCAAGTGATTATTCGACAAACGTGAACACCAACGAGCCCAATCCCCCTCGTTTTACCAGCAGTACACCTTTGCCCAATGTAGACAAAATTGCAAGCAACAGTAATAATGATTCTAATGTTCCAATATTTGATGCACAAAAATTTTTTCACGGTACACAAGTTTTTCCTCCAAAAAGTGACAATAATCAACCTGCTGGGTTGAATTCCACACATGAGAATAACCATAGCTTTGGTTTAGATTATCTGAATGAGAGCTGGTTTAATGCAAGCACCACAATTTTTCATGACAAGAACTCAAACTCAACCGTCACAGGTCAGTCAAACGTGCAGAATGAATGTCGGGATATTAAAACAGCAAATGAATACACAAGCTATAATTTTTCTAAGCTTACAGAGAATGAACATCGTGAAAATAATGGAAATGAATTCTCTACAACAGAAACGAATGAATTGTTCAAGAACACTTTCTCAAATGCAAACCAAAAAATTACTGGTACAAACTGTGTAAACAGTGATGAAAACGGAGCTTTTACAAAATGGGAATTGCATGATACAAATCCATTCAAAGAATATATTACAACAAATTTTACACAAAAAGTTAAAACTGAAAAAGAGGAGAGCTTTCAAGAAGAGTCTATTAATAACATTGAAAAACCGCCCATTCCGCCAAGAAATCCAAAATTGATAAACAACACTAGCATTGCCCGTAAAGACAAGATCAGAAATGTTAAGTGTGATGAATTACTCGATGTTGGCACTGTTCCTAACAAACCTGCGTCAAATATTTACTACAAACGTGATCCAGTGATGTATAATACACAAACAAATGAAACAAATGCAAGAATTGGCGAGCGTAGTGAAGAAACTCCTGTATCAACGGACTCGGTAAGTTTTCGAAACAACAAACTCTATCACACAATAAACTCGACAGAAAATGATCAAAGTGCACTGCCTTCTTATGGAGAAGCATGGGGCCATCAGAATTCAGTTTTTTCAGGATCCAATTCTGAAATACATGCTGATCCATCTGATGATAGTTTCACTTCGCATCGCACGTTTTCACCAAGTCATCCACAAAGTTTAACTCCCAGAGTACTATCAAATACTTACAGGCCTCCTCTGCCTTCTTATACTGACCCTCATCAGATGGTGTTTAGAAATAAAACCAAGTCTCCTATATCACCGCAATTCAGCTCTCCAGTGCTATCTGATATTTCTAAAACTGCAATAAAAGAAATCAGATTAGCTACAAACATTGATGTGTTTGACAAATTAAAATTTGATCCAACAGAAACACCATCTTCATCTAAGTATGATCATGCAATGAAAAATGTAGGCACACACAGTCACCTAATATTATCATCATCAACACCAATGACAAATAGCGATACTATATTTACAACCACTTTAGAATCACACTCACATAATCAAAACGTGGCAAAAATCAATGATTCGTACAATGTAGATTTAATTTCACCAAATTGTCGACAGGTCAAGCAACGTACAATAAAGTTGAGACAAGAAAGACTGGCTAATTTGCGACAGAAAATAGCCAAGATGACGTTAGTATTAACTCCAGACAAGAAAAATATGGATCAAAGCTGTATGAAACAAAAGGAAGTTTTGCCTAACGCAGAACAAAACGTCCCAAGATTATTGCCATGGACTAAACAGAATCAAGAGACTCATAATCTTATCGGAATTTCTCGAGGCAGTTCAGAAATACCAGAATGTGGTCAAACCACGTGTGAAATGAAAATTGAACTTGACAAGTGTACAGAAGCCCAAAATAAAGGAATATTTAATAGGGAGCTGAGACGAGATAAATATTGCTCAACGCCAAATCAAAGGAGTCCACAAACCTCGGTAAATGAGCAGAATCTATTTCAAAACGGTTATGCTAACTCTGAAAATTCTAACAAGCATGTAACAGTGAATAACAATAATAATCTGGAGTTCTCTAATATCAAAGGTATTAATACAACACCTAACGTTATTCCATACCATCTTCAGCCACAATTTATCGATTTGTATCCACACTTTTCACCGCCACATCCATATGGCCAACAACAGTATGGACTAAATTTTTCATACCGGGCGCAACAACCTCATATAATGCACCATCCACAACCAATACAGCAGTTACCCTTGTTCACACCCAGTGCACCTGGGTTCTACGCTCCAGCATCAAACTGGCATAGACCTCCATTTGTTAATCCAGCACCTAACTGTCAGTTCACTAACATTCCATGCGCACATCAATGTTCACCGTCTTGGGATCCATATCACAATTCACGCTTCTATGTACCAAACCAAACCAATCAAATACCTCGTGTTCCACTTGAAGCATCCACAGAAAAATTACCATCAAACACGAGAGTAGATTTTGGTAAAAAAAATGTATCATCGGGATTAAATGACTCACAGATGCTTCCACAACAGGACAAGGCTAACATCAACATCAGCCAACATACGCAGATGCCCGGGGAAATTTCAGAGTTTTCATCAAGTAATACAAATCAGTCAGATAGTTCAGGTTTCACAGTGTGTATGAAACGTTCTAAGGATTCTAACAGACCTAGAGGACTGATAGATTTTCACTCTAAACGTTCGTCTGAATATGAAAACTGTGATTTATCAACACAGCCGGGTAAGTTGAGCTTAAGCGTAGATAGTCATGATGTGACAGAAAATGGACTTCCAAGTTCCATTGAAGAAAACACTGCCACTTCGCCAAAATATGACCAAGTAATACCCGCAACAGTTGTACCACTAAGAGAAAAGACAACAAATGAAAATGATAATAATATTTCACCATCCACCTCTACTCGAGATCCACCCAAAGTCTTCAAACCAATTGGTGAGTTCATCTTTGTACGTAAATTTCTTCAAATGAAATCATGTCTCATATATTTGTTTCTAATGTATACAAAAAATGTGGAAAAATAGTGTTCACGTTTGTATGCATCATTGATCTTAATGTGAATTATTTCAGGAGTAAATTATCAAACGATCTACTTGTTCAATGTTAGAAATGAAGGATGGGTTTGTACTGATGAAATTATCTCAATCTTCACAAGCTACCCAAATCGTAATGTAATACTACGTTTACTAGACCTACTACAAGTAAAGATTAATTTCTTGGAGGTGGATAGATCTCAAAGTCCGTTTTTATTCACCCAATTAGATAGGTCAGTATTTAAATTATGCAATATTTCCAAAATGATAAGAGATGATAACTGAATAAGAAACGAAGAAAATAGCAATTTGAAGGTATTACCGCAGTTCTCTTCTGAGATGAAAATTAATCTCTCTGCAAATTGAAACCAAAGCACTGTTAATAAAATAGAAAATCTTGACTTCTTCAATAATTGAAATACATCCAACTCACTCGCATTCGCATGTGAACCATTAACATCAAATTAGAAGATTCCAGATTCCCAGACTCAAAATAGAAGTTATCCTTCTCAACTCAGTTTATTTAATATGACGTACGTAACAGGTGTGCATTTTTTATTTTTTTATTTTTTTTAGTACAAATATACGTTTACCTAGAATGACAAATTCTAGAAGGATTAAAGGTGTTTTACATTTGACTCCATTGAGATCATTACTCCGATTAATGACCAGCTTGGAAGTCATTTCTGAAGAAGAGATTCGGAAACTGTGTGAAGAAAAACAAACACTACCTGGTTCAAATTTATATGGATTGATGGTACATAGTTATTTTAATGTTCAATATTACCCTCAGATATCGCAACACAGCCGCAGTGCATGTAACACAACATGTTTCCTACTTTTCAGAAAATCGTCACATCTTATAAGCAAGATGATGAGTATTGGCTATCATGAATCATCATTCGAGTCAAATCGAATTTCGTTTCATCCAATTAAATTTTACTTCCAACGAACCAGCTCATATTTCAATGTGTCTGATATGACAGAACTGATACGGTTCCTATGAAGAAGACCTGACAATTATAATTGTTATATAAATTTTATACATAACATAAGCATATTTCAGTTATGCGCTAAACTTGTTAAGATCTTTCTTGAGTCAATAAACTATCGCAGTTTTTATTATTTTTAGTTTAAGAATTGAAAGGATCTTTACTTTACACATGTATTGAAAATATTATTCGTTTTGTTATTAACTAATCTACCGTGCTATATTATACAGAGAATATTGTTAAAGTATTGACTGATTGTGAGTAGATGTTTGTGAAGTATGCAAAATTCGCCAAAGTAAATCTGTGGAAAAAAAAGTATACTTTTCTATGAGTAGACGACTTAAGGAATTTTTATAGGTATATTGTGATAATAGTAATAATTACAGTACAGCACTATCATGAAATACTTAATTGAGAGCTATGTATTTGACATTCTATTAGGGTAGTCCCCAAAGAAAATAAGTAATTAACGAGATTTTATTCATTCTTTGATGTTGATAATATTTTATTTGAATCTTAACATTATATGAGAAAATTCATTTCTGTTATTACAAAGTTTCAACAACGCCAAGGAAAAAAAAACTAATTAAACAAAAGCTGCTTATAACGTACATATATAAAGAGGAATGTCAAGCTCGTTTGACATGCAGTTATTTGGTTGTATAAATCTCTTGTGAATCGTACTTTTCTTATTAATTATATTTTAATATATATTAATAATAAATAATGTGCTGTACAATAGGGCACAATGTCTGATCCTTTGCAAGAAAAGCCATACAAAAATCATGTAGCTAAATCGCAACCGAGTAAAAAACAACAAACTGTGGCACAGAGTTTGAAATCGACCGCTACCATCTACATTTCACGATTTATCACTTACGTGAATGGGTTATTTTCCAATAAACGTAAATATACCAAATTTGATCAACATAAAATTTCGGAAATAGATTTAAGAGTATGATAACCAAAGTATGCCTCAATACTTACTACATAAGTAATAAACTGTCAGTGAGATAAGTAAATAGCCATTACCTTTCATAAATGTACTAATATTTTCTTGGGTTTTCTAGTTTTGCATAGTTCGTGTGAAATAATGTACAAAGATATTGACCAACAAAATATAAATACGTCACATTAAATTATCATAATCAATTTTTTTTTTACAATCTGCACGTTACGAAGTTGAATCCCCATTTATGGAAAATTAAATTATTTCTCATTTTATACAGAAGTACTTGGTGGCGATTTGCAGACTCGTATTTATGATGACCTAAAAGGACTCGTATGTAAAACTGAAGATAAAATCAAAGAAACTTACGAAAAAATTGTTACCGAAGTCAAGATCTTACAACAAAACGAGCTACATGTATGTAAACATTACTCAAAAGAAGAATTGGTAAAAGTTGATACGAAGTTCAGAGAGTATTATATCACAATCCGCAAAATATTTGAAGACCTGATACAGCGGTTGCACAGTTTTAAGAATCGATTGCAAACTAAACTCTTAACTCATGAGGAATTTGCAAGTTTAATTACGTACTTGGAAGAAAAAATTAATCAAACGCGAAAACTGATACAGGGAATGAATGACAACATTCAGAAAACAATCGACAATCCCAAATTGGAAAAGAAATTGATAGATACGGTTGAAAATCATTACAAAAAAGTTAAAAGTCTAATGGATATTCTTTGCACAGCAGTCAAGGTTTGAATTTTTTACTTTCGCCACCAAAATACATTTACTTTTGAATGAATCGTAATTTTCTCACTGTCGATATGATTATGAGAATGAAAATCATCAGTTGAAAAGTAACATAATAATCTTTTTACTCTCATTTACCTGGACAATACATTATTTAATACATGAACTATTACAACATGGAAAAATATGTTGAATATTTTTTTAATATCCAGGAAACTAACGTGCATGGAAAGTGGAAATCTTTAAAATCTGAATCGTTTAGAAAATCTTTGATGATAACAGCAAAATCCTATGCTGTACATACTATCACTAGTACGCAAAAATTTATAGCTTCTGGAAAAAGTAAATTAAGATTCATTTCCAATTACATAAATCTATTATAAAAACAAGTTTTTAGTACTATTGCGAAATTACAGGTGAAAGTCCCGAACAATTGAAATTTCGAATATATCAAATAAAAAATTTAGTGATTTTGTCAGAAATGAAAATTAAAGAATTATTTGATGGAATACTCAAAAAGGCCAATGATATACATGACAATGAGTTACAGACTTATAAGAATTATTCGATAGAAGAATTGTTCAAAGTTAAGTCCAACTTACAAGTGTACTCTGTCAAAATATGCAAACTATCCGACGACACGCTGAAACGCTTACATGCCTTCAAAATTGACTTTCAGAGACAAGTAATAACACACAGAGATTTTCAAAATTTGATTTCGTACTTAGAAGGCAAAGTCCTAGAAACTAAAAACTTGACTGAAAATCTACTCAAAAACATTCAAACCACCATCAAAGAGCCTATATTAGGAAAGAAATTGATGGCGGTGGTAGAAAGTAATACTCAAAAAATAAAAATTGCTGTCGATGATCTTTACACAGCTATTAAGGTGAGAATAATTTTAATCAAAATAAATTCTTAATTTTGTTATATTATATATGTGTAAATTTACCAAAAACAAAACAAAATAATTGAGCCTTTCGAAATCTATCTGCACCTATGCTGTTTTTCAATTCATTGCTCCAGAATTTATTACAAACACGGATTATCGTTAAATTACACTAACAATAAGCAATTAGGATAGGCTCAAAACACATTGAATTCAGCTAGTCTAGGAAAAAATGCTTACACATAAAAACAGGCAAATATCAAGCTAATATATAAAAATTGTTGAAATTCTACCTATGAGAAAGAATAAAAATCAGTATTGTATTATTTCAGAGCAATTTCACCAAGGCCAATAGATTCAAATCACTGACCGACAGGAAAACGTTATTTTCAAAGTTTCCTGTACTAGGAAAATTTAAGCCATCGGCGAATTGTTCTCCGCTAACATTGCCAAACAGTGGTACTAAAACAGTGTCAGAGCGTAAGGGAAATTCATTAGTCAATTTACACAAAAAGAGAATATCATTCTCCAATTTGAGTAAACATTTCAGCTCTACAACTAACCATGCACGTGCTAATGTGAGTAACTCTGACTGATACAGTAGAATGTTTTACAATTGTTTTGTTCTCGACTTTAAAACTTTGAACTGTAAACTGTGCACTAAAGTTCAAATAATTTTTTCGAGCAATAACGAAGATACTGACATTTTTTTGTGCATCAGTAAAGTTTGAGTAGAAAAAAAAGTTTGCTCTTCATATGTGCATAAAGTAGAGTACTTAAATATAATTGGGTCATATTTGTTCATTACCATTAAAAATGATAATTGCAAAAGTCATAGGCAATTGAATTTCACTGTTTACAATATAGGCATATCTGCACACAGTGCTTTTCTTCAACTTGCCGTATCTAGTTTAAATTCACTTTGAATGAGAAAAGGAATAAACATGCCTCAATCATTTTTTCCCAAATTACGAAATCATGACATGAAAAATTTCATGAAACTTTTTATTTAAGAGGGTTTTCAAAATATACTTGGGGCAAATTGGTCAATGAAATGAAATCGTAAATAGCACATTTAATTGAGTGACTTTTAACACTACAATATTATTGTGCAAATCTTTTGTATTACAATCAACATCAAATCATTGAAAACATTGTTATCAGTCAAAATGACAAACCAGTAAAATTAATATTGTAAGAAAACTACTTAATCTTCCTGTAATATGCTACTGCATTTTCAATATCACCAACAAGTTTTTAATTTTTATGAATTGTAGGTAGCAAAAGCCACATATGCTGGGATATTGATCTATTACATATATAAAAAGATTAAAAATACTACAACCTAGACTTAGTGTGGATAAAACGTAATGTGATAATAATGTCCACCGAGGACTACGACTCAATTGTCAAATGATGGATCATAGTTTGGAAAAATTATATTTCCAATTACGTTAAACTTTCTGTGAACGGATATCTGAAGTTTACTCCTCCAAGGCAATGATCAAGTTCTGTGTCTAGTCGATCCTGATGTAGTTAGCTAACTAAATATATACGTCTTGCAAGATTATTTATACATTATATATACTAGTTTTTCAATGCGTGTTGTTGCTGTTTAACGTAATACGAGTTGTGTGCTTGTGTCATTGAAATTATATTGCTTTCAAAAGTATGCATGACGAGCTTAGAGTTTTACTCATATGTGTAATATGCATATATTCGTAATCCTGTACGATGCAGAGTTGTGTTTTCGTCCAAATCTCAAATCTAAAAAGATGAACAATGTTTTGCAATAAAGTCTCAGCACAGCAAGTTTCTTAATTAGTCATTCGTGCTACAGCAACATGAATTGTTTATGTTTTGTTTCGGTCATTACACTAACACTCCGCTATTGTAAGTATGCTTTGTGTTATGCATTGTAGGGCAGAGTAAAGTTGGTAACAGATTTGCTCTTACCACTCAGTTAAGTCGAAAATTAGTTCGAAAAGCCTTTTCGTGTCAGAGAGCGCTACTATATCGGGGACACAAATAATGCTATGCTTCGATGTAGTTTTGTAGTTTGCCGTAACTCGGGGACAGCGCATACGTCGCGTGCTCATGTCAATTTGCAAGACGGCCATTGCGCAATTTCTCGGCTGTTCCGTACGGAGAAAGACTTATCGGTAGATATTTGCTCGAATGAAATAAAAGTAGAGTTTGTACATAGCAACTAATAAACTGTAACAATTTCAGAAAATGTCTGGAGAATCGAATGTGGATGAATCGAAATTGACTGGCCTGTCGAAATATTTCAACAGCCAGACAAATACGGGCCGGGCAAATGTAAGTCTAGCGCCTCTGCAGCTCTAACCTTCAATTTTACCAATTTACGTAATACGGGAAAGAAAAAGTGATTTTATTATTTTTAATTGTGACAATTTTTTTGAATTTTCTAGGTGGCCAAGGCGACGTACGCAACCGTTGCCCTGATAGCTGCTTACTTTTATCTAAAGCCAAAAAGCAAAAAATAAATTTCGTCCGCTATAACTAGATGGACGATATTTCTTACGTAATTTTCGTTTAGGGAGTCATTTAAGAGTCATAAATCTTATTGCAATGTATATGATACAATAAAAAATAAACAATATGTACAAATTGAATCCCTTATTTAGAACTAGCTATTTACAATTTTCTATCTGTTTCCATCGTGGTAATCAGGCATTGACTGTAGGAACCTCTGTATATGATTTTATACCAAAGTTCATTGAAGATATTTACAATAAACTACGGTAATGCTGGATGCCGGAAAGTTGTTGAAAAATTAGTAATAATGATTAAAAATCCTCAATATTATCTTGCATTATTTACTAATTCTCAAGTTGAAACAAAGGATCAGTGTTGCAACATTTCTACCACGAAGATTGCGACGGATTGTTACATCAACATTGTACATGGATAATTTTGTCCTTTTGATTACAGAACGATAAATCTTGTCAATTCTCATCGAGCAGAATAACGGTATGCACCAAACGTATACAAAGTGAGCCGTGTAGATAATTGTGTATAATAAATTTTCGGTAGTCAACGAAATTCGAGTTGACGAAAATATGTAATATAGTACGTTTGGATTTCTTCGAACCTTGTAGTTATAATCAGTAGTGCATCGACCGAGTAGTAATGTTAGATTAGGCTATTCACGAAAGCCTGGCATTCACATTCGGTTTAACAAACGTAATTAGTCATTTATCTGAAAGATTAAATTTTCAGTGACTATACAGTAAGTAAAATATTTTCTTATAAAAAAGTAACAAATTTTATCATCGCTACATCGCAATAATAATAATTTTTCAATTGGGATACATCGAATGTAATACTTTCGAATAAGAGTTTAAAAATAAAGTGCGGTACGGTTGGGACGTCCCTGAAGCAATCAATATGGCTACCCGTTAGTCCGAGGTAGACCAGATACTCTAGAGCGAGTTGTTTTCATCGAAGATAATTGAACGGTAACAATCGACTTAAATATACAAGTAATTAGCAACGTAATTAGTTGAAATAAAGTTCCGCATTCCGGTAAATGGTTGTGTAATTTTTTGTGGTTAAATTAAGTTAAAAAGCTGAAATAAACGTCAGTTTGATAGGACAGGTTGTGCACTCTACATTTATCGCTAGTAAATATAGCTGCGGAAGACGCGTAAGAAATTGGTACATTTTATGAACATATTTGTCGTATCTCCTGTTTGGCGTCGAAGGAAAAATGTGTGGCGTTTACTACGCCATGTAACTAAGCTCGATTTGTATTTTATAACGCGTCAGTTGCAGTGGAAACGTTTTCCTCGATGTCCAGTACAAAAGATATCGAAATGAGTAAACTAGCAGCAACTGAGGGTGCCGATTGTGGAAAAGATGAAGAAATGGCCGGCAAAGACGTGGCTCAGGACAATGTTAGCATACGAAAAATTCTAGAAGGAATGACAAACGAGTTCAACAAAAGCCTGAGCTTGAACAAAACTCTTGATATTGAAAATACAACATCGAAAAATAACAAAGTTGATAGTATCCTTAAGGATCATGAGAGGGTTCTTACACATTCCAAGGTCGTTGATGAAGAACCAACACAAGTTGATGAAGTATCAGAAGAGTGCACCCAGTCTACCAGAATTAAAGCACCAGACTTCGTAGATGATCCTGCTGAAAAAGTAGTGCAAGAAAATGACCACAGCCCTGAAAAGGACGTTTTCTCCAAAAAAGATAGTCCGAGTAAAGAATCTATACCAAGAATAATATTGACATTTAGAACAATAGACGAGAACACGGATGATGGAAAAAAGACTAAAATATCCAGCTGTTCTTCCAATCTCAAGTTGGTTCCTGATGAATTGACAAATTGCGACCAAATCGGTGGTGTTTCGGTAAAGATTGAAACTTCTGATGAAAATTCAAATCCTGCTGATAAGTCGGACGAAAATGAAGAAAAACTTGAAGCAGATCTGGAGATAATAGGCAAAATTAAAGATGAGGATAACCAGAAGGAAACAGTAAAAGAAGAGACGGTGAATCCTCCGATGGATTTGATTGAAAATAACGAATCAGATTCTCCAGAGAAGATTGATTCGAGTATCAAAAAAGTGAAAATTCCAGAGCCTAGTAAAATCACAACACAACCGGCAGAACCTAATTCGCCCCCTAAGAAAAGAAGGGTAGGACGTCCTAGGTTAAGAGCATTAAGGTTACTTTTCATTTTATTATTACCTATCATAAGGTTTACAAGTCATAAGATTTCAAGCAGCCCCTATTGATCTAATTTTGTTTACAATATAATATTGCTAATTAGTCAGGAATATATATGTTTTGAAATGAAGGTAATGTTACTATTGCAATTGAATAAATATCTTTATTATAATTGTTATTTCAAAACCTTTAATTTCTAAGATGTTGAATATTTCAGAATTATGTCTGGTGAAGGTAAATGCATTCAGTTTCAGAAATCAGGTCAAATATTCTTTGGATTTTATATTGTGCAGTCGTTAGATAATTGGAAAAGACCTTTGTATCGTATGATTATGGCAATTTTATATTCTATTTTGTTCCACATTTCTTTGTCTACATGACTCAAACGTCTCAACTTTCCACAATTCTGTTTTCGAAAAGACTAATGATTTATTATAATGAAATTGTGCTATTTAAAAATATTCTTGAGATACTTTAATTTTTTGAGATTGTGACCTGTTAAGGTTTCTGGGAGTTTTTTTTTTTATATTTTACAGACAGATTGTTGAGGATGATTTAACATTAGTGAACTAATAATAATATCTCTAAAAAAACTTGTTACAGCGATTCAACGGAAGAGTTGCCGGGGCCTGCAGGACCAAAACGTTCAGCTCGTCGTTTGTGCAAAGAGTCTTTGAAAAGTACTGTACTTGAGAGTGCGATGGCCCGTAAAGAGAAATCGAATTATACCGATGAGCGAAAATTCAAAAATGAGAAGAAGTATAGCAGACCAGGAAGACCCAAAAAGATCGTTAAATGGAAAGATCAGAATAAGCCATCCGAAAGAAAAAACTGTGAAAATCGAACTGATAATTCTCGGAATGTTACAGACCTGAATGGTACGCAATCTGATGTAAATACCTCTTTGGATTCGTCCAGGAACAACACAACTTTGTCGGACAAAAGTTCTAACGATATTAGTTCAGAAGATCCACAGAATTCGTCCATGGATCTTGAAGGAATGCCAAAATTGTCTCCAATTACAAAAACTGTAGATAGTAGTCAGACTAATACTAGTCATTCTACGAGCCCTATGACAGAAGACGATATGGTCATAAACATTGAAAGTGATAAACCTTTTTTAAAACCAATCATCAGTCGTAGTAGACGAGAACGTGGCAGGCCAAAAGGAAGCACCAGTGCTAGAAAAATAGCTAAAGTCGATTCTTTCAATGAAGGTGAGTTCTAAAATTGAACTTTCAAAGATTTTAGTTACGTCGATAGCGTGAATGGTGCAAGCTCACATCTTATTTCGTCCTGTATTTAATGTATCTTATAACTTTGATACATACAAATAACAGTTTTTGTTAAAAAAATAATTAAATAAGCAGTGTTTCATAAATAATTTAGATGGATCACCATCTGTTGCAGAAACTGGAAAAAACAACGACTATCCGGAAGGTATGATTATAAATTTTCATTACACTAAAAATTGTTAAAAGATTGAACACATCAAACTCTGGCAATTAACAATAAAATATAGTGTTTTTGTAAAAAATTATGTAAAGTTTTTCGTTATGTTTAAAAGTTTCAATTCTATAGTAATTCTTGTCATGTTCCATTATTAGCACTATTAACTGGTTTTACAAATATTTTTTACAGAAGGCACAGTTCCAGCAAAAAGAACTCGGCGTAGTATGGTTCCTAGTCCAAGTCCTGCTGAGGGTCAAGCATCAAAACCAGAATCCACGGCAATTTTGAATGAAGTTAGTATTTATTAACTGAATTTATTGAGAGCTGTAAGTTAGTAGTTACTTATTTTCATAGTAACTGCAGTCACTGTGCAAATTCCAGAATCGCCTTAAACATAGATTGTCACTAAAAGCTGTTACTTTGTCAATGACTTGCAATGAAATTTACTCATCTCTACACTGAAGATTGGGGGTATTAATTTCAATTTGAAACAACATTTTTGCTGTTATTCTGCATCTTTCTAATACTTTTTTATGCATGTTTTAATTGATCTGGATAGTCATTGTTGGGTATCTACTACCCAGGTGGCAGATTTTATGAATAATTTTTTCTTACACAAAATATTATTTATTTTGCAGGTGTATACACCGTCTTTATTGTGCCTGTGCCAGATACGTTCTCAATTATACGTAACAATCACAGGTTCTGGGGCCCCTCTTTATTGCACTGCGACAGATTCGATAGATAATAAAGTTGTGGGTTGCTGCAATGAAGTAGATAGCAACGACGTTGCAATGCGTAGACCTAGCGCCAGAGTGCCTTTCATAATACTATGTCGTATGCATAAGGAGCGATTGCTTAGACACAACTGCTGTCCAAGTTGTGGACTATTTTGCACACAGGGTAGGTTTGTCCAATGTGTAAATGGGCACCAGTATCACAGAGAGTGTGAAATATACCCTAATAAAAAAGCATTGTGTCCTCATTGTGGCTGCGACAGTTCGTTGTACGACGTAGCAATTACTATGAGAGCAATGAGGAAACCTGTATTCATACCAACTCGGAGAAAGTTTTCCAAGTTACCATCTGCAAAAATGAGTTTTACGGGAAAAGGAGACAATACCAAACTGGCCGGTAGACCTCCCAGTCCTTTGATCCCGCCGGAAGCTATTAAAATTCAACAACCAAATTGTAATGCTGATAGACCAGAACGTTACACGATTATGAGTCTATATACGTCTGTTAAAAATGGAGATTTAGAGAAGTTGGTTAATGTATTAGGTGAGTGTTTGGAAAATGAGCGGTGTGAACCCTCTTTCATTATTGATAGAATACTGTTGAGATTTGGCCAAATCATGATCATATGATATAAACTGGTTGAGTCGTGAGGAGGATGAACACTTATGTTTACAGCCTGTGGTTACAATGCTAATCACACGTTTCGTGATTACGCCCATCGCACAAGCTTGCACATTGCGGCGGATAAGGGTCATTTGTCGTGTGTCCATACCTTGGTACAAGCAGGGGCCCAGTTGGATGTCATGGACAAGAATCAGTTGACCCCGTTGATGCTGGCTGCCGCAAAGGGAAAAGTTGACGTTGTAAAATACTTAATTAAAATAGGAGCTGATGTAACATTGAAAGGTGAAGATGGTATGACGGTGTTGCATATGGCCGCTAAGTCTGGGCATTTGGATGTGTGCCAAATCATTTTAGCTGAATGCAAGGTTCCAAGAACATTAGTGGGTAATTAAAAACATTTCTAAGCACTAAGTAATTAAAGATAATGGACTGAGATAGGAAAAGGAAAACATTTCACTGTTAAACCGCTGTAGTTTTTGCACATTACACCTTACTATAGTGCCTTCGGATTTAAGATGATTACCTTATTATTATTTTTTTTCTAACAGACTCAGTGGATGATGGTGGTTGGACGAGTTTGATTTGGGCGTGTGAATTTTGTCATACAGACGTAGCTAGATTTCTACTTGAAAAACGATGTGACCCTTTGATAAGAGATGCTGAGCAGAATATAGCTTTACATTGGAGCGCATTTAGTGGAAGTTCGGAAATTACGGAACTCTTACTAAACCAGGGGTGCGATGTCAACGCTGTAAATGTTCACGGGGATACGCCACTGTAAGATATTGAAATTGCATTGAATTTATACGTCATGTAACATGAATTGTAGTGAGTATAATTATAATGCTTGTGGCTTGATATTATCGTCTCAAGATTTTATAATATCAGCATATCACTTAGTAATTGTAATCGTGGATAAAATGAGTTAAAAGTTGCAAAGACGAAAAATAATCAGGACATTGAAAGACAACCTTCCTCAATTATAAAATATAGCTCAAATCATGTTCGCTAATTATTTTCTAGACATATCGCTGCCAGGCAAGATCAGTATGCTGTAAGCGTTTTACTTTTGGCACGGGGTGCCAAAATTGGAGAAACAAATACAGCTGGGGAAACTGCTGTAAATTGTTGTCCATCAGAAGGCGATACTATGGCAGCGTTGAGATTGAATGCAAAAGTGAACGAGTTAACTGAACACATGTGGGAAGCTACAGTCAAAATATTGTCGAAGTAAGTATTATCTGAGAACGTCCAAGTAATCACAACAGATTTGAAAAAGACGTTCAGGATAATTTATCAACATAATCGATGTTCATTGGTTACAGAAAGTGCTCATAAATAGTGAGCAAACAACATATATTTGTACTTATTATTCACATAATATATTTGGCACCTGAATATATTACACTACCATTTGGTGAAATTATTTTTAGTGACATCTCACGAGGCAAAGAAACGAACCCCATCCAGTGCGTGAATGGGTATGACTCTGAAGACAAGCCTACCGATTTCTTGTACGTTACAGAAAACTGTTTTACAAGTAGTATAAATGTTGATCGTACAATAACGTCGCTGCAATCTTGCCGTTGTGAAGATTATTGTAGTTCCGAGAAATGCTTATGCGGGAACATAAGTCTGAGGTGTTGGTATGACGAAGAAGGAAAACTCATTCCTGAGTTCAATTATGCTGGTAAGTGTTGGTGATGAATGTATAGAAGATTTACTCATTGATTGTGAACTTGTTATATTCCACAATTTCGCTGAAACTCACATGAGTAATTTTTCACCTGTTATCCATACATTTTTTGCATTTTAGATCCTCCCATGTTGTTTGAATGCAACCAGGCTTGCGATTGTAATCGTATAACATGTAACAATCGGGTAGTGCAACATGGCTTAACTCAGAGGTTTCAACTATTTAGGACTAAAGGAAAAGGTTGGGGTCTCAGAACGTTACGATTCATTCTAAAAGGGACTTATGTCTGTGAATATGTTGGAGAAATCATATCTGATTCTGAAGCCGATCATCGCGAGGACGACTCCTATCTGTTCGACCTGGACAACAGAGTAAGTTTATTTCAGTGATAATTATTTTACCCTTTTTTTAACTCGGGGTCAATTTATAAATATTTAATTTTTACAAAACTGTGGAATGGGAGAGGGCAATTTGGTCTGGTCGTTTGTTTGCACGCACATCCTAGCAAAGTCTTTTCTGACCCCCATCAGTTTAACGAGTCAAAAATACGGTTGACTTTTGGCAGCCTCTAACCAATGGCTGTAGCACATCGAGGTTATAAGATGTCTTGGCATAAGTTAGATGCAACGAACCTTATTTTTGAACCACTAGAATTGGATGGGTTAGAATCGACTTTACTCAGGTATAAGTTTATTGGAACCAGTTTTTGCTTGAACAACTCAATATGTTTTGACGGAATAAAACTTGGAAAAGTGATCTTTAAAGTTTCAAGAGTATTCTTAACTAGGTTAAACTTACGTGAAACCACTAACAGGGAGACAAGCGTACAATTTTATTGAGGATGCTGCTGATTCCAAATGAGTTTCGTTTTACAATACATTAGAATAAGTTTTTTCACTTATTTTTCGTCAAATTTTATTGAGTCTGGAGTGCCATATTCAAACATATGAAAAGGTACAAGGGTGTGATTATTTGTTTTCATTTAGGATGGAGAAACGTACTGCATCGATGCAAGACGCTACGGTAATCTTGCTCGTTTCATAAACCATTCTTGTGCACCTAATCTTCTGCCTGTCCGAGTATTCGTTGAGCACCAAGATCTTCATTTTCCTAGGATCGCATTCTTTGCCAACCGAGATATTGATGCTGACGAAGAACTTGGGTACGTTAAACGAAACTGTTCGTCGTGTTAAGGAAGCAGTAATGGCAGTGATGTTTGTACGAATATTGTCGTGTAAAATAAAAGCTTTTTCTTTTGTTTTCGTTGCTTCATGATTATTATACTTCGTCATCATAATAGATCATTACTACTTAGAACCACCGCTTAAAATTGTGATGAATTTGTTCATTTTCTCTCTGTCTTCATGGTAGATCGGGCATTCAGTGTATTCAATTGCTCTGTTATGGGATAAAAAGTGTCGTAACTCACATTTAATTTTCAATTACGTATTTGCAATCATACACGATTCCAAAAATAAAGTTGATCTCAAATTATGACGATTGTTGAACTAATTTGAAAAATCCATAATCATGTCATGTCATGTCATCACTTAATACCATCCCTTTCAATTGATCCAAGGTAGGTAAGTCTTGGACAAATGTATCCACTCTGCAGTGAACGTATGCAATACCATCCTTTATGGGTAGTAAATATATGTCGTAAACGAAAAAGCTTAAAAAAAAGTTAGTGAAGTAGTTGGTATTATCGTGAATCTTGTGTTTCTCTTTATCTTCAACATCTTTATTTATATTAAATTATGCATATAAATGTATGGAAATTCCTTGTTTCAGTTTTGATTATGGCGAAAAGTTCTGGATTATAAAGTGCAAGTCATTTACTTGTACCTGTGGTGCTGAAGCCTGTCGATATTCGGAAACTACAATTCAATTCACGCTGGATAATTACAGAAGAAAAATTCAACAGGAGGAGCAGCTTGCCGCACAACTATCTTAATCAAAGACTTTTAGTTGGTGATTTTAGAAGATGTTGCGAGTTTTCTGTGAAATGTTTTCAAATGAAAAATGAATGACAAACTTGAGCGTAAAAAATAATAGTAACAATGAAATGTCGATTAAAAAATTTTAAATCCCTGGAAGGCCTGATGGTATTCTGGCAGCATAGTTAACATAATTCAAAAGAGTTATACTGTCGACTATTGTTTATCACGTGGACCATTATCATAATTTGATGTTGAAGCACCACTGCAACCTAATTATAGGTAATTAAGTTTATTTCGTTTAAGGTATTGGAATTTTGAAAGGGGTTGTAATTTCGTAACTGTTAAACTAATAGTAAAATCGCTGCAACCGCTTCAACTATAGATAAAATGCTTATTGATCATAGAAATCCTGGCGTCTTGAAACAGGGGAAAAAATGGAATATTTTGTCAGAGTTAATTCTGAAATTTGTAATATTCCTATGAAAAACTTGACATTGGTATAAAGTTTCTTATTCCAATTAAACTGGATACCCTAATGCACGTATTTGTAAGGTATCTATATACGTTTTGCTTCAAGTAATAAATTCTTCCAAGGTTGAGATGAGTAATCAATGCATAAAACAATGAAATCGAATATATGAGTACAAAATTACTGTAAACGCTCGGATAAGATGTTTATGGAATTTTTAATTTGTTTCTTATAATTGCTATTTTAGGTATGATGATATTAATTTAAGAATTAGGTCATTATGTTTCTTCGATATCAAGCGTCGAGCTGCGGAATTTAGGCCTAATTTCGTCGACGAATATGAGGTGTAAATGTGATGTGAGGTGTAAACTCTATATGTGTATAGAGAGATCTATATATGTATATATATATATATATATATATATATATACATATATAGAGTATAAGTATATATACACACACATACATATACTGCCAGGATTTTTCTAGCTTGCGTTTTAGAAAATTGAAGGTCTGGAGTATATGAAATGAAATGTTTATCATATTATGCAATTAAAAATTTACATCACTTGAAATGATTTATATGAGTTGTATACTATATCACAGCTGGTGCGGTTAAGGTTTTTAAACGCGAAAACGGAACTGAAATATACTTTTGAAGTATATGATAAATATTCTCAATTGAATGTTTATTCATAAAACACGATACTTGTGAGGATAAATTGAAACAAATCATTATTATAATATGATAATCTGTGTAAAATAAATGTTTTTTTTTTATTTGTACAAATAAAAAGGTTTTGATATTGTAAATCGTGACTGCAATTTCTAGCTTTGCATATTGTCGAAGTGCCGACTACGTAGATTTAATTATTTTGGTTTTCATCGTTACTGTGACGATTCTGGTACAATACATTTTTTCGGGCAATATCATTGGAGTTTCGTATCATTGTGTGCTCTAATATTTTGTTATTCAATCGTTGACCCCACCTGTTTTAATTCGATGAACCCTGACCTCTCCTCTGATGTGTTTAAAAGTTACGTACGTTGATTCAGGAACATGCAATTCGAATTATCAAAAATTATAATTAGACATATGGTAAAATTTACCACCTTGGTATCACTGCCTAATTAATAATTTTGACTTTCGTAGAGAGAACTGGCCCGTATAATACGGAACCGCAGAACCACACAGATTGGATGCACAGTCGGTTTATAGACGGCTGTCTGGCCCTGATACCATCCATTCGCAACGAGACACATTGTTATTGAGTATAGGTAACAATTGGTTCTTCAACCGTAATTAATTGGGTGAGCAAATAACAGAGTAATTTTCATTCAAAGATTATCGGTATCCCGGGGTATCGAACCTTTGTTAGCTAATAAATGGCTCCGTCGTGTAAATAATCCGCCCTAGTCACGTAAGAATTAGCTGGAGATTATTGTTGACGTCGTACAATTTATACGCTTGTAATTAAGACAATTTAACACCAAAACTAATGACGTTCCTTTCTACCGGTGCAACGATTAATTGTACTTACGAGGGCTAATTGGTTCAAGGCACATTTTTCATTAAACTGAATCAGCTCAATGTTGAATATATATTAAGCGTATCTTATATCTATAGTTATATATTTTTTTGTATATCCGACACTTGTCGGACTGATGTCTTTTCTTTTTTTTGCTAATTTTAGGAGATGAGCAGGTTGTTCATCTGTGATTACCCATTTCAGAATTTAAATTGGCTTTCCAGTCCAGTGTTGTACAATGCTAATTGAAAAGTGTAAGAGATTTAGCTAATATAAAGAAAAACACTCATGTCGACTAAAAATTCATCCTGTTCGTCAAGGCTTTATTCTGAAATTTTTAATTACATTGACATTATATTACATTACATCATCCGTGGTTTTTATTTGCTATTTGTAAATAATCATCGAAAATATCGGCCATCCAGAGTTGACCTTCGACATAGCTGATGAGTAGAAAGGACCTCTACAAACGATGGGAGTGTTTATCACCCTGCGAAAAGTTCCGGGGGAATGCAGGTCACGTAGGTTCGAGAGGAGCCTCTTCACGCCTCACCGTACGGAACTGCAAATGATTGCCTCGTTTAGCTGGGAATCATGTCAAATAAAAACTTTCTGCGTCGACAGGCAATTGAAACGAAGGGGAGTTTGCCTCTTATACACTCATGCCGGTGCGCTTGTTGAAACGCTTCTACTGCATTATTATATCGTGAGTATATCGAATAAATTAATGTTCATTGATGGATGCTTCGTAAGTGCGCGTGTTTATATCCATACACATTCGTTACTATATACACGGTAATATGGCTCTCAGCCAATAAGCAATTTACCAAAAAGCAATTTTGGTGATACGCTCTAGTGGTTGATCGTTTATTGACATCAAGTACATAAAAAAACTTAACTTTCCCGTTGCATAAATTCATCATCACACACTCCGGTAAAACCGTAAAACCGTGCGTAACAGCACCAGGAAATATACTCCGTACATATTTGTAATAACTCCTCTATATTCTTCATACAAACGGTTGTTATAAGGCAAGCAGTATAAGTGCCAGAATAAGTGATTTGACGTCGCACTATTAGATTCTGGTGCATTTCATTGCGCAGGGAAAAAATGTTTTGACACTTGACATTTTAGGTAGAGTCAAGTCCTTCGTGGTTTATTTCTTCACCTTCAATACGCGTCATTAATTTGTGAAGTTTCTTATTACTGCGGAATTATACGTCGCGTCGCGAACGTACAAGGGAGGAAATCGACGGCCGACCAAGACGCGCAGCTGTTACGTATTCCGCGATCGGTGTGTGTATTCATGCCCTAATTTCAACGTATGCGGTAGAAGCTTCATTCTCGTAAGAATGGAGCGAGGAAAACGAAGATGTAGAAGAAACGTCCTTTTCCTATACATCGACAAGGCCGTAGGCCTAACCTTTCGTGCCGATATCAACAGTAAACAAAAGAATGTGCGAGGTACACCACTGGCAGTCGACTCGGATCTCTCGCAGAGGCAGGAGTGCCGACGCGATTTTACGCGATTACACCTAATGTTTACGATCGTGTTTAATACGTGGCAATAATAATTGTGCTTCGAGTATTGTGAGATGTGCTTTTTAGTGAATTAGTCTTCTGCTCTGTGGTAAAGGGGATGTTTCCTCTTCGTCGATTCTAACGATAGTGGATTATCTGAATGGTGAGCTTGAACATACCGGAAAAAGGATTTCTCGTCTCCAGATATTAGCATTTTAATAACGCGTGCATTTTGTCGACAAGGATAGTGCGGTGTCGACGCATTGAATTATTTGCGCGGAAACTCTCGGGGATATATCTGTGGTATATAACTATATACGTACCTATACGCAATTTATTTGATTTGAATATGACGGCGAGCAATTGCATTGTCTGTTTTAAAACTCACGCGGTGGGTGAACGATAAATGAATAATGCATGTCATTACGATAAATTTTTAACGATTCGATTGTAATGTGATCCGGTGAATGTGGGCTGTAATTTTGAAAATCGCGTGATCTAATCACCTGCTGGTATTGATCCGAAATATTGAGGTAATGCAGGTGTATCTCCTTAGAAGGTATAACTTATTATAGCTTGAGGCAATTATACGGAAATTACAAACGAAGCTTGATTTTACAATAAATGAAATACCGAAACACAAGGGGAAAAGAATACCATTTATTATTCTTTTAGAATTTTTTGCTTCTTGTTTATTCTTCCGAAATGAGTTTTAGGCTGGTGCGAGTATGTTTTATAACTTTCGATCCCTTACCTCCAAACTCCCCTCCCTCTCAACAAGATTGATTGTACGCGATAATAGGTTCCCACAGTTTCTGTATAAGATTAAGATCACTTATATATTGAAAAAAATTAAATTAAATAACGATCGTGCGCAACAAATTAATATCACATGCTTTCTGTATACGATTTGCACTATAAATCGAAACGTCGAAACAAAAAATACGGAGGTGGAAAAAAACAAGAAATCTAAGGGATTTGGAGATTGTCTTTGAGACGGCGTTTGGCGGTATGCGATTGGTTGTAACTCGCGATTGCGCAGGCGCTGGCTTGAATTTCATTGGTTACGAGCTTGCGGAGTTCGAAATTCAATTGAAAGCGCCAGTTAGTGTAGCGACCGTGCGGCGCTTGCAGGCGCTACGCGTAGCCTGCGTAGCTTTAGTTAACGGTGCGCGCGAGTGAATTTTTAGTGGATATCGAACAATCGTTTATGTGATAAATAATGAAATTATTCCAGAAAATCAGTGATAGTGGTAAGCAGCGGGTGGTGATTAATGTTGAAATAGAGGAATAGAAAAGACGACCAGAAGAATAGAATGCCCAGCTGACGGATACCCGATCTTTTTAACACTCAAGTGGAACTGAAGATTGCAGAGACGGTGGAAGGTAAGTTTTACAACGCAACAATTCAGTCTTTCATTGTCCATACCGAATTCCTCTCGTTACACTCGCTTGTATTCAATGAGACCAATTTTTGCTACCCCGTCGCTCCGCTTCTCTGTTAATTTTTACTACGATTTACCCATCTATCCGTAGGGTATAAAGCATTTTCCCATCGCCTGCTGTACACGAAAAATTGTTCGTAATCAAACTTCCTCCGCACAATGCCGAGTTGACAGTTCAGTATTTGCAATATTTGCGATATTTTTAGCACATATAGATAGAATACCTGTTGCGTACAAATTGGATCGGGTAGAGTATCTTGATCGGCAAGCGAAGTTTTTATCAGGTACAAAGTAATCTCAAAGGTTGGTGCTCGTCTGAGGACTTTCAACTACCGTTGAGAAGGAAATGTCATTCTGTGAGTCTGAATTACCGGAACGAGTATTAGTCCAGAGCAATCCACTCGACTCGACAATGTTCTCGACATCCTTTTGTTACTTTGTCGGAGGGGAAGCTGTTTGCAGATTGTGTAAGATCGTACCGATATATGCGCGGGGGTCCTTCAGGTGTGTTGGTTATAAGGAAAAATCTCGGCAATGAGGGTGGGATAAAAGAATAGCGAGGGGGGCAAAAGCGAGGGACTTACAATAGGCATTGGACGAGTATATAGCGAATGCGTCAGTTTTGCATTTGCAGAATTTCGGAATTCAAACGCCCCGAGTTTGACGAAGTATCGCAAATTCACTATTGATCTGCGGGTGTGTTACTTGGATAATTTTTAAATAAAATAAGTAAATAGAGTGAAACAAGTAAGTAATTAAAATAAGGAACGCTGCAACAGGTACAAACAAATTTTCTCGCTTGTATTACGAAATCGTACGGCAGGAAACAATAAACTCCCTCGATTACTTCCCGCTGAATGATATCTACCCGCGAAGTATTCATGTAAAAGTTGAGTGGAATTCTCTCGAACCAATGTTCACTTAAAGGTGTAGAAAGATACTCACAATTTGTTTTCAAACGAATTCAGAAGTCTCAGTAAGGCCTTATTAAATAAAAAAGAATAAAAAAAAAATGAAGTTGTTAAATTACAAGGGGGAAAAAAGTTTGAAAGCCTACAGTAGAAAAAATGAGTGGTTTATTTCAATTCAACGATTGAATGTGTAATGCGTTCTAGTATGGTATAAGCGCTGCAGCACTTGAATTTTTCGATTGAAAAATAAGCTTACAAAAAATTCAAAATAGCTATAACGGGACAATATACGGGGTAGAAATCCCAAGGGAGAACTAAGTTAAACATCTGAGAACGGATAAACATGGATAAAGATCAAAATACAAGACAGAAGAGATCTTAACATACGGAAATACCGAGTAACGCTAAACGTTTCAGATTCTACAGGTAGCATTGATCGGAGCAAGACAATATGCGATAGCAGCTTCCAGGTGATTTACTTGAAAAGTTGCCCAAGTCATGATGAAACTACGATGCACAATAACTCTCCGTTTATGGGCCCGGTAATAAGATAGTAGGTATATACACTTTTCAAATGGGTAAATTGACTTTCGGATGAGAATTGAGCTTGCAAGATATTATAACGAGGCAAAAATTAATGAGCAGAAAAATGACAGGGCGAAAGTAAAGGACTATTTATTAACGTGACGGGAGATTTCGATTTGCAAAAGCTCTACGCGCTCTAGCTGTCAGGTGCAAAAGTTGAGTTCGTAAAATTTGCAAAAAAATGAAAACGGTGATTAATAGATGTTCGGAAGAATGCCGGGGATAAAGAGGAATTGTTCGCGGATTCTCGCGCGGGTGACAAATTACGCGTACACCTAATACTCTCGGTTCACGGTCCGATTTCCGGTTCGTATTGTAGTCCTGTGAATTACCGACGGACCCAGTTGCGTCGGGTTCCCTCTTCATGGGCTCGGTCACTCCTGAAGTTGATTACCGAATCGCGGAGATAAGCATCAGCCGTCAACAATTTCGAGTGGAAGCACTAAAAGTAAATCAGCGAGAAATGACAAACAGCTAAAAGCGTTTCGGACCGGAAGGATCGAATAGGTTTTCGCAAATCAATACGGTTAATGGAAAATTGATTGTACACCACGCGCTGGACAAATCACCGATGCGTGGTTGAAATTAAAACGTAGAAGCGAATCGCTTGTATCATAGTTGCTGGTATTTTTTTGGCTGGATGTGAAGGTTCTTGCAATCGTGACAAAAAAAAGAAATGTTAAAAAAAAAGTCACAGCTTTTAACACACATGAGCAGGAATAAAATTTCATGAGCTTATGACGGGCAGTGAGAATAATTGAATGGAGGTTTAACTCAGTAAAGAGAATGGATAAATGTAAAATAAAAAAGAAATAAAAATCGAAAATATAATATTAACATTATTATTATTACGTATATAATACATTATATATATTATTAACTGAGCGCGCTAAAAGTGTGTGGAAAGAACTCTGGCTAATTTTTATTCCACCTGCAGAGATTTTTAATCTTAGAAAGTATGGCAAACTGGAAATTTTTCAGTTGTCGACTTAAAATGTTCACAATATATTTACAGATGATTATTTCTTATCGTATAATCCTTCTACTCGCGAAAATGCCATGTTTGTGCGTTATAGTTATAAAAAGAATAAGAATTCTGAAAAATGCTTCGTGAGCAGGATTTGTGAAAGGTGGTATAAATTGAGCCCTGTATATAAAAATAGAAGGGATGAAATTCGCCGGTATAACTGAGATATATGTATACCGGCCGGGTGATGGGTATGGATGAGAATAAGACGCATTGAAGTTTACAACTGTGGAAAATGGTGTTGGGTCGCGTCTGACTTGTCGTGCGTCAAGAGATAAAAAATATTGGCTCAGAGTGAGGATTGTCAAACCGGTTACGAACTCGCGAAGCTAATCCTCAATTCGATGTTATTGATTTTTGCACCAATCATGTTTTATCCGAAGATAAATATACGCTGCAGGCGTTCCACATTTATTGCGTGCAAATAATCGAGTACCTGTAAAAAAAATTGGTGTGAAAATTCTCGTGCTGTTGATTTAGTCCACAGTCGAAGCTTTTCAAATGAATACGAATCCGCGGCATTCATTCAGCTGCAAATCATATTGGGTCGAAGAAATAAAATCGCGAAGAGAGCCATTCACAATTTGGAATAAATAAATTGCTAGAAATGTAAAAATACGTCGCAACTCAAACGAATGATTTATCCAACGTTCTGTAAAAAGTCTACATAAGTATGTATATCTTGAATAAACGAAACTCGCAATGTTGAGTAAAGAAATTATTATTAGTCGAACGCAATGAGTTTTCAAGTTTCTAACAAAATCTTCTCTTCTACTGTATCCAGCTCATTTCCGTAGAATCAAATAAATATACAGTCGGTAAAAAATTAAATGGACCCATGGTATATTTATTTTTTTATGTTCATCCATGCAGATGAAAAATGCCGTATAATGTTTGTTTGTTTGTTTTTTTTTGCGTCAAAAGCCACTGTCGAAACTTTGTAATGGAATATTGGAGGTGAGAAATAAATGAGAGAGTTCGATTAAAAAAGTCTTCGACCTCACGCCAGAGCTCGATTAACCGGACTTCCGGTACTTGTCTTTCTTCTCTGCGTGTCAGCGGTAAGCTCAATCAAACTATTTAATTAAACTTTTGGCGAACCTGCTGCGATTATGCTACTCGAGGCTCTCTGTGAAAAAATTTGCTCGCGACTTATGATTATCGTTCAGAGTCTGCCGTTCGCTCGAGGAATATGATGCCTGTCTGGTAATTCTCTCCACATGAACGCCTGCGTGGGAATATTTAACGACCGCTTGTGTAATGGATACAAGTAATTCCAGTAAGACGTAAATATAATAGCTGTGCGGAAAGTCATACTTGGTGCGTGCCAGATTATACGCACAGCAGGCGCATACCCGTTAAACTTTTGATACCATCGGATATACATTCGTTTCCCTAATCGAGGCTCTGAATATTATGAACTTAGTTGCTACAAAACAATGGATACAGGTAACCTTGCATGTTTGAGATAGGCAAATTAAGGATTAATAAATCCGAACGATATCTTTTCAGGTCTCAAGCCACGCGTGTTACTTATGCATTTTGAATAATTCAATGAATTCGGTGTGAACGATGTTCGCGATTTCGCATAATTTAACTATGTAAAATGTACCTGGTCTTTTTCTTCGGAATTTCGACTTCTTAGTTTGATAGTTTCTTCGCAAATCGTAGGACCAAGTCAACTGAGTTCATGCGGACATTTCACTCGTCATGCTTTCCTTTCCTATAAATTCGTTCTGTTAAAATAATTTTTCTGCGAATGGAATTATTAAAAAAAAACCTAGGATCTCGATTAATTGGTTTGTCGTTACACATCTTCTGTACAAATATTTTTACAAATCAGTCCTTACATTTAACATTCCGACCATGCATTGACTACTGTGCCTTTTTTTCACATAGGAAAGTTCTCGATTATAATATTTGTTAGTACACATATATTTGTTCATACTTCAACCAAATATTTGAAACTAAGCATGGCACAGCTCGTTATAATTCTCTCTTTATTGTTTCTCGCACAATTCATTCCGAGGATAAAATCTGACAGATTTTTTCCGTGGTCCGCAACAATTCCCTGAGATATTTTTTCAGACGAAACGCTGTAACTTCTGGAAAGAATCACTTCGGGGTATCGGTAGGAGTTATTATTATTAATTCTTTCGTAACGATAACCCTGAAGCGTCTGTTATATCAAACGTTGATTCGTAACTTTTCATTTCGACAAGTCTCGGCGAGGCATTACGAGACTGAGCCGGGATATCTCTCTTCCTCAATTTTCCGGCTACATTCAAATTCACCCTGTTGCTTTATTCGCACAGGCCGCAGGGAGCTGCCGGGTTACGAACTGACAGGGTGCGCCAACGGTCGATACGCAATCACAGCCCGTCTGTCTGCAGTCGGACCTTACACCTTACGCCTTACGCCTTACGCCTTGCGTCTTACGCAGACGCTTTTCCACACGCACAACCCGACACGAAGCACTAAGGCTAAGGTATCGTGCCGAATGATACACCCCGGATCACCACCTTCGTAACGCGACCGCTGCACTGCTGAGATTCCTATCCGAGTTCGCGTTAATTCGACCCGTCATATTACACCGGCTACCTGGGTAAACCAACCCTCTGGGATTAGGGGAAGGCATTCGCCTCCCGTCTTAAGTGTATTATACGTTCGTTAGAATTACACGCAATGGACGCTCGATGCATGGCGGTGTGACATTTTTTGTCGATTACATCCCGTAATGTCGGTACAATATTTGGCGACGCGATACAATTGTTCTTGTCTGATAAGTTTTTTGGAAAAGGGGAAATCAACCGTTTCCCGTTATCGCTAGTCGATGAAAGTATCGTCTACTAACCATCTATCAAGTTTCACATTCATTTTGCGTTTGCAAACTTTTTACTATAATTGTATTTGCTGAATCGATGGTACGGATGATACTCGTCGTCTGAGAGAACGTACAATTTATTGTACCCTCTTCGTTATTTGAATCGAATGAATCGTCGATCGGAAATCGTCGGACAAACGAATCCCTTGGTAAATTTAGGATTTTAACTTCACTGCGGCATTGACAATAATCATATACTACCTCCTAAAAGAGAATCAAATTCGTTACATCTGACTGATGTTGAAATTTTGTAAAATCGCGGACTTTTAAAAGTTGAACAGTAATCGGTACAAATTATATTACCTGAAATACTACCGTTAAAAAAAGTTGACAAATACATCGGACAAATTTTAAGGGAAAAGTTTACCGCGGGTCGTGTTTTTGGCGATACACGGTACGCTAGGTATAGAAGGAATAATTGATTCCCCCGAGAGTTTGAAGGTTTTCACCGGTCGAGCCATCGAGCCGCGGCTCACCGCATGAAAGCAGCGTTCGCGGCTGCAGGAGGGATATTTGAGAATTGTAGAACGCGACGACGACGTCGGCCGATGTTCTGATTGGATCAGCCGGAGTTTAGCTTGGCCATCGGGGGTCAATGAGGAGGCGGGCGACACGTGTATGCAAGCAGTGTGACCGTTGTCGGTGTTGGGAGAGCGATGCGCCGGTTGATACCACATCGCCACATGTAGGGCTGCTCCCTAACATTGTAATCAACTCTTTGATGTCCGCAGCAGTCTGACGTGACGCGATCCAAATTACCCTTAGACGCCCCCGAGTCTGGGTTACGGCGTCTCCGAGTCCTGTACGCGACGATACGCCACAGGCCCCCCTTTTACCCCGGCGATTTTCCCAAAATTCTCGAAGGAAATTACCGAGATCACGATGGAAAAAGTTCTTCCCCTTTCTCCAGATTTCTCCATTCCATGTGTTTTCGGCCGGTGTTACCGAAAACTTGCGGATCTCTGACTCCGAGGGTCGAAGGGCGGAGAATTTCAATCATCGTTTCACCGTATTATATGCGCGAGAGGATTCGCCCAACCAAATTTTCTAGGGTACTCGTTCATAGAAAACCCGGGGAACAACCCCATTAATTACTTTTATCGAGTCGACTGTGAATTGAATCGAAACAATATGGGCGAACGGAGAAATTCAGGGGCTTGACAATTTGTCGCAAGGCCGACTTAATTGTTCCGGGATCAAACGTCGCTGCGGAGTTTCGGGATCGCTGGCGTATGTATGCGGTATACATACACACGTGCCTATAACTGTATGTTCGGCAGGGTTCGTCATAGATATCGCAACTCGTCCGCCAACTCGCTCGACTCGAGAAGGCTTTCCATTATTGTTACGTAACTGTGTGCAGCTTGTTCAGGTTACAGTTTCTAAGGTTTCTCCCATCGGAATCGCGGGACCAAATGCCTGAGCAAACAATTGGCAATAGCTGTGTCTCCGATGCCAAGAAGTGTTTTATTCGCGTTCTTTTTACATCGGTTGCGTGGAAATCACGTCCGCTTTTGCACGCTCTGTTTTGTTATTCATGCCTGCATTATTTTCACTTTTTTTTTTCCTCTTATTTTTCTTCTCTCACTTCACGCATCGATTTTACCCTCTTATTCTTCATCTTCTCCATTTTCTCACACCGCTGCTACGTCCCTACGTGTTTTTCTTCTATGTGCCGTTTTTGTTCATTCTACCGATCGTGCGAAATGTGTTTGTTATCGAAGCTAAACATTCCACAAACGATTTCCCCGCAGTATTACAAGTGTATAACGGGTCTTAGAATGAATTACCAAGCAGCGATATGTATTTGATGATCCTGGAATTTTTTGCATCCTGCATTCGTTAGAAATGACTGTTTTTTTTGACGTTTTTTCGTTGATCCACAGCAATATCGATACTGTCGAAAGAATTGAAACTAGACTTGAATCTGTTCTCCGTATTCGAATCTTCGTCCTCTTTTTTCGAGTCCACACCGCAGAAGGTGAATTAATTCGTAGCTGACGATCGAATAACGTTCAGGTTGGCAAGCTGTTTGGTGGTGGGCAGAAAAAGAGTAAAAATAAAATAAAAAAAACTCATGACGACGCGTCGTGAGCAGATGCAGGATTGGAATATACGTCCGGAAATCCGGGAGAGAGGGTGAGCGTTTCGTGAAATCTGACGCCGAAGTTGGAAATTTCGATTAGCTATTTGAAATTCACCTTTTTGTGCTCGAGCTCGCAACAATTATAAGTAAGTTTCCCCTGACATGTTTGTGCTTTTCTATGCTTTTTCCATGAAACTTATATACACGTGAAAATAGGCGTTACATACCGAAGGAAAGCGTGAAAGGGAAGCAGAATTCGCGCGACGGTAGTTGCTCCGTTGCCTCTGAGTAAAGCTTTGCTAGAGCCGAAATCTATTTACTTTCAGGCTTCAGGCTTGCCAGATTAAGAGAAAGGGAACTTGATCGCTGGCTGCTTAGCCCCGTTCCGCAGGTGTACGTTCAGCTAGTATACATGCACGGTATTCACGAAAGATTCGAAGTACTCAGGGACGAATCCCTGAATCGTGGATGGGGGAAAATCTGAGGCAAATATATTCCGTCCACGTTTCTGATGACGGCCGGCTGAACGTTAAGCCACTCATTTTGGGCCTCTATGCCCCGCGTTTGATGCAGAATTCAACCCGACTAAATTCAAAGCGCCGCGGTACCTATTAGCTAGCCGTGCAAATTAGCTTAGCCTGTGTAACATCCGCGAGCATACACGCGTATCTGTATACATATTTATATCATACATCGTCGTACATAACGCTATATTGTGTGGCAACCAACCGCGTTACGCTTCGGCCCGTGAATATACGTGCACGATGCATAATGTTAAGGGATTAAAAATTTCTCAAATTCGTTTGTTCACGCTGATGCGATAAATATGGTGTAGGTACTCGACACTTGTTAGATCTTTCGTGACCCGCTTATGCTACGACTTAGGTACATATGCTACAAACTTTGCAAGTTGGGTGGTTGAAGAGTCCGAGCAAAGAGACGCCGTGCAGGCGACGTCGAAAAAAAAGGGTGACAAAAAGGAATCCTGACGAAAAATCGTAATTCAATTCCATCGATTGTAACCCGAGAGCGGATTAGGGGGTGCGACGTCATTCGTAAAATACAGAAAAGCTCGGTGTAGGGAAGTCGATCTTAATTTACCAAGGAAGAAATGGTCGGGATTTCAGTAGCTGTGATATCGAGTCCTCGATCCCCGTAGCGAACGTCGCGTGTACTTCGGTATGGTTGGTAACGTGTGTAAGCACAGCTGACTGCAGCGTTAACTCTCGGCGTCCCGGAGCGCGAGAGACAAATCCAGGCTAACTTTGGGAGTGCATCCAAAGTCCTGACGAGCAAGTTCACTTTGTGTATCACAGGGATGTATACGCGCGAGCAGACGACGAACGCATCGAGCCCCCGAACCACGTGCATCGCCAGGCTTTCGTCGGTGGGTTGAGACGGTGTTCACCACATTGGCCTCCAGGTCCCAGGTTCGTCGATCGATGCCCGGGGCACGCTCTATATATAGCTTGCTCTCTCCTGCTGACGGATATCAGGGACTTAGCCCTTGACTGATTGTGGGCACTTTTTGGCGAACGGCGATCTATCGGAGGGTGGGTGGTGCACCAGATGTAGCACTTTACGTCCTGTCTAAGGGCCTGCAGCTGTGCTGTTGCGATTTTCTGCACGGGATGAAAGATGACCGAGCGAAGGGAAGAAAGAGAAAAAGAAAAAGACTCTTTCCTCAATCAGACCTTTGACCGTGAATCAAACGATCCTCGATTTCCCTCGTACCTTTTGTCCCTTGTTGCTGTTTATCGTCGCTTTTCACCGCTTCTTGCACGCCCTGTACTCACATTCTCCTCGCCAACGGATGGGCATTAGATCTGGTTGATGAACAAGAAGCATGCAAATTCTGGTCTGAAGCGCCGGACCAGCTTATTCATGACTCTGGAGATTGTTGCATCGCTCGAGTTTCCCAAGTATAACAGTTTCAATGTTGGTTTAGAGGAATACGCGATCAACGATTCCCTTTGTGTTTGAAATTGTTTTGTCACAGTGCTACGTACTTTACCCATTCAATTACTCTCCGGTTGATTTACTCGTCTACGCTTACGCCGCCATTTTCTTCATTCTGTTTCATTACCGGTGATAATTAACAAATCGAAAAGAAACGTATAAATCTACAGCGCATTCGCTAAAGAATTACAATTCGTGCCTGCGTGTACACCTGAGTATAATTAATGATGTAAAAAATATTACACAGCGGTCCGGAAAAACATCGTTGAGAATATTCTTGCACGGTTATATTGGATTACAAGGATTAACTATATTTTTAATTCATTCCAGCTGTGGCGAAGCGTAATTAGGTTGTGTAAAGCCAGTACCGATGTGTACCAAAGTCTACTCCACTCAAAGTACGTTCGTATTACCTCCGGGTTTTCTAACCCCTTTGCTACATCCGCTTTGTACCTACTTGAGCTTTCACGGCAAAGTTCCTCAGCTTACGATGGACGGAGAACATTCGCCTGTTGAGTCTGACAGTTCTGGGACGATCGGTGGGAAATGGAATTTTTGTGTTTTATGAAATTGGATGACGGGTTGAGATTGTGCGGGTAAAAATAGACCGCTCGCGATTGTAGGTCGATAATTTCGACTTATTCTTGCATGTCGAATGGATCTGTGCGTTTTGTTGACTAGAATTGAAATTATCCGCATTTCACTGCGGCAATTGCTTTTATATTACCAATATTTTTTCTACTCTGTCAACGGTTTGCCTAATTCAATTTTTACCGGCGATTGATCTTTGTTAGCAGCTGAAGTACCGAGTTGGCAAGCAACGGAATTGTGAAAGCGACAAAATCATACATAGTATTAAAGTTCGAAACCCAAGTTTGGATGGTCGGATGTTCGGAAAGTGACGTCATCAAATTTTTTTTTTCTCTTGACGTCATCGATCCATATAGACGATAATCAGCTAGCCGAATTCCTCAGTCTGGAAACCACCGCGCAGTAAAGCGGACGGATGAAAATCGCGCGCCGCAGATGTCGAGTACCGGGTTCTCTACCTCCTGGATCCTGCGCTTCGGGTCCGCTTTCTGATGCAACTCGAGTTCCAGGACAAGCGCTCCGTAATTCTGGCTGTCCAGGTCCTTGACCTGGTGACTTTTGACTTTCAGGACTAATTTTCATGTTTACAAGTTTGATTATTGAAAACGTCATGTTTTGTACCATCAAACCAATATGCATGCTTCAGATAACATTTTGAATCGGAAAAATAAACCGAACGACCAGGATCAACAAATTGCGACTGGCGAGTAGTTGGCATAGTATACATAGGAATACACGACAATAACGTCGTTCAATTAGAGCTAAAATTGCTGTGCGTCGTGTTTCAAATCTGTTAGCACTTAGCTGATTGTTCCGTGGTATTTTTTGACGAAATTTATTGTCATAAAATCACAATACGTTATACTTACATGCATGTATAAACGTGATTTTTAACATTATACAGGAGAAATCGTACGGGCAGATTCGGTTTGCGTCACATGCATAAAGGCAGTGTTCATTCTGTATACTGTGAAGCAGATATCAGAATTTTTTGGGGAGTCCATCGTGCCCCAGTCTCCCCTACAGCTATGTCATATTATATGGTAAAACACTGACAACTAGTAAGCGAGTGCACGAGCACAAAAACCAGTTACACCAGGCATCCGACCCCGAGCGAGACTTTTAAAGTTAGTTGATATTAATCGATCAGGGTTAAGGTGCCGTTTTTTTCGCTACGTTTTGACTATGCAGATTAATAAATCTATTTCCATTTGGGGGAATGTTTCCTCTGACATTCAAATTGACCCTGCAGTTTGCTTGACTTCCAAATCTTCCGTCGCGTGACATTCGCGTCTCGTTCATACAGCTTCGTTAAACGCCAAGTGAATGTTATCATCGGAGAAGGTGACGTGAGGCTAAAAAATATGGCGAAAGAAAACATTTTTCATTGGCAAAAAATGGTCGTTCAGTGTCGATGTGCTTGTGAAAAAGTCATACATTCTATTGTGTTAACTTCCGTACACCTCGACACGTGTGGTAATGGCCGATATATCTTTCTGGGTATATTCAATGGACATAAACTCTTCTGGGCGCAAGTCACGGCCCACCTGTTGCGAGGGTTAAGCTTTTGCATTTCACGTACACTGTTTGCGACCAGAGAAAACATAACAACATGAACACAGGTGACAGTGAAATGTTTGTCGTTCAGATATAGCAAATCGTTCACACGCAACTAGTCATTCGATATTTGCCCGAATAAAAATTAGTTGATGGGCGAAATTGACGCTTGAATAATACTGTGTTGAAAATTATTACGAAACTTAACAGTCGTGTACTTTATAAGCAATACCTCAAATCAATTAGCTGCGTATGGTATTTGTTAGGGTGGCGGCTCAGCTCCACCTTGAATTCATTTGAAAGTCCACCTTTGGACGATTGGTATCCAAGGTAAAACGAATTACCGTAGCAGAAGTCGTTGGCTTTATTGAAACGTCAGTCGCGTCGTTTAGGATGATAAAAACTCAGTCTTTTTCCTGTTTGCAATGTGCTTCTGTTGTTTTGATTCAATATGGAAATGGGACGGTGTTATTCTTTCGATCGAAAAAGTTACAAAAACACGGTAGAAAGCTCAGCACAAAACGTTGAAGCGGCTTTACGCTTACGCTGCATCATATATAGCCGGAGTAATGAAGGAAGTTATAACTTGGCTTAATTATTTCGAAATTTTATCATTTATTCAAGCTTAAGACGGTGGATATCACGTCTGAATTTTAGGCAAATCCTGTCGTTAATTACCTTCTTTATAGCTCTGGATATGGTAATTAGTTTCGTATTAAAGACTGAAAGTTGTGCGGGTGTAATTTTCGTCCGAGTTTTGCATACGGTATGAACCAAGAATAATTTTCCATTCTTGACAAATTACCCTGCACGGTATGTCAAATGATTTTTTGATTTATACTCAACGCGTACCGGAGTACCTCGAGGTGCATGTTTTTCTTTTTTTCTGCTTTTTTCTCCGAAAAACGAATTCAGCAGCATTCTTCGTAACATTGACTCGAGGGCCACGTTCTACACGAAAATCGATAATTCTCTCATCGCAATGCAGGACGATGATCGGAGCCTACGAGAACTTGAATTCAATTTCCGGTTCAATAATTTTGCCAGCTTAATTCTATAACCAGCTCGACCCAAAATACCCTAAGCCATTTCAAAATAGACGCTCGTTATATCTCACCCTGTTAAGGGGTTGCCTTAATCGATTTCGACGTTGACGTATAATCTTCACAGCTTAACAGCCCCATTCTGTATGCAATTCCGAACGAAAACACTACAACCTATTTTCACTTGACGCAAGGATAATGAAATGGCACGGATTGTACGAAATCGCAATAGTAAATTCTTCGAATACGTGTCCTTTCTTTATTTCTGCGTCAAATGAAAACGAATCGGAGTGTTTTCGTTCAGAATCGCGTACAGGACGGGGCTCCCAAGCCCTTTTTCGAGCTTGAGATACGTGGACTTCGATATTTGGCAGATATATACGTCACCCTCGAAATCGACCAGAGCACAGACTTAATAGGTGTACGGAAATCGATTCGAACATTTTTCGTCGGCTATTCCCTCCCTCAAAAGTTGAACCTGCAATCACGGCGTTATACTGCAGCACCTCCGTAAGACTTGAGTCCTGCAGGAATAGTTCGGTTCGCCTCTAGCGTGTCGGTAAGATATTAGATAATCCACACGCTACCGTAAGCCTCGTGTCTATATATGTATATGTATATGTATATGTATATGTATATGTATATGTATATGTATATGTATATCGTATACAGGGTCTGGCTGCCCGCGGGGTGCGAAGGCGTAGGTACCGGATGGCCGTGTTTCGTTGGTAGGCTGGGTAAAAGAGGTAGAGGCTAAGAATTATCGCTCGTTGAGACCTAGGCCCGTGACGAGAGATCGATATTGCTCAGAGCGAGGCGGATGCATGCAGGTATACCTGTAACACGGTATTGTGTACGGTATACGTACATAGGTATAAAGAGAGACGTGGTGCAGGTTTGAGCCTCGGCAAAAAGCTCGTACCGGAAAATATGAGAAGCTATTTTTCACAGCTATTAGGTGTGTATTGTGGCCCCGGAATGCGGCAACGGCGTTAGCTGAAACATATCTACGATGCACATAAGTCTTGCAATATGATAGATTGAGGAAGCGGCGAAGGGGGGACCTCGGGTCTTATCAATGCCGACGGGGAACGAGAGCGGTGATTTTGTCGGAACGGGATTCGTTTTGCACCGCACCCTCGGCGAATCCTGTCCATCAGGATTCTACACCTTCGAGAGAAATGCCTGTGTTTACAGGAATTACCCACCCCACGTCCCCCGCCGAGGCGGAGGGCGAAATCCTTTGTAGCGTTTCTCGGGAGGAATTTCTGTTCCGACTGGCGGGACCTGCGTCGAACGTTTTCGATAACCCACCGAAAGCAAGACTCGCGAAAATCTCGGGCCGCATAAATTGTGGATCCGTAAACGTTTCGCGGTCGTTGAAGGAGATTGGAAAGCGCGTTTCGTGCGCACGAAATTTATTGTTGATTATTAGACCGAACAAGGCACTTGGTTCCGTTTTCACCCTGTCGCCAGCGCCTCTCGCCGGATCTCTAATTCGTTATTTCGCCACGTTTCGTCCGCTCGACATTTTCGGCTGTAACGAACTACGGGGGGAAGGAAAATCGAAAGACAGACGTAGTGTGAAACGTGAAATTACTTCTAGATCCGTGTTTTATCGCAGGATCTTCCTTGTTCTGGTGTTCAACTCATCGGATTGCTCTACCGAGAACAGCTTGATATTGATTGCCCCGTTTGGCCCACTCTATACCTAACGGAGAGTACGAAAAATAGAAAGAAGTAGAGAAAAATGGACAGGAATTGACAAGGCTGGGTCGGTTCGGGGCGCGTTGATCTATTGTTCTATTGCACCGGTCGATATTCGAAAAGGGTATTTTTATCGCCTGTTGTGAACACTGTGAGGAAGATTTTTAGCGAAAGAAAAATACGAGGCGAAAGTAATAAGACGAGGAGGTTGATTGCGAGTCCTGGAAAAGTACAATGCAGCTTACAAGGAGAGTAAAAATTGGATGAAATTATGTATTTTTTATATTATACCTGGGCGGTACCACAATCTCAGCGGCGATATGGAAACGTTAGCGAAATGTAATAAGGTACAGGACCAACCACTGACTGAAGGTTTCACCTCAGGGCCTCACCTAAGGGTAACCGGAATATGTAACCCTCGCATATCGCGTCGAGAGAAAAGGTACGGGGGAAAACATGAACAAAGAAATGGGGGAAATGTAGTAAACGAGAGAAAGTGGATCCAGGGTGGGAGTGGCGCGAGGGGGGCAAAGTGGATTTAGGACAAAATGGAAAACCATAAATTTTAAAGGTTGATACACGTCCTCGCTGCTTGTCCACACGTCGATAGACACGGCGTGTCCGATGCGTGTTTCCTGCCTGAAACCACGCAGGACCTTTTCTTGGATCTTATTTTCAGCTACGAAGAAAAATTTCGCCTGGTATCCTATCATAGGATATCAATAAATATTCTTGGCTTATGTTCGTAACATTTTTTTTGTCATTAATCGATTACTCGCTTCGACGCTTAGACTTATCAATTGTTTTTGTTTTCTCACATTAGGAATCCATACACAGTACAAATATCCTCGGGTATACGAAGTTGAAAAAAGTGCTCAGTTGTTGCCGGAAGCTCGTTGCGTTATTGGGGGGAAAAATGTCTGTAAGCACGACGATCCTTGTACAGGTGGTTCATTTTTTTCTAACTTCTTTCGTAAGGTTTTACTGTTCCACGAATCCCTTCGTCTTTTATTTCCCATTAGCTCTCTTTAAAAATTCTTCTTTCCCTCCGGCAACTTTATACCCATGTACACTTTGTATAATGTATATGATCTCAGGTTGCACGGATTTTCAAGTTACGGAAGCGTTATACTTATCCCTGCTAAAAATGCCAGATAGAATTAATAATTTCATATTAGAATTGTCAGAGAGCATCAGAGATCCGGGTTAAGTGACGATACAGCAAATTCGGTTTTTGAATGTATATCTAATGCGAATTTAACAGTCTCTATATCAGGCTTTTTATGCATTCATCGGAGAAATTGTCGTCTCCAACAATAACAGTTTCGAAAATTTTAATATCCATTTTCACCGTTCTCATTATTGTGTTCTTTAATAAAATTGAAGCAAAGAAATTGGAGTAAAAAGATATATGTATTATGTAATGAAAAGAAACGTAGAATGGATCAAACAATTTACCCACCCTTGTATATATTAAGTGTTACATACCAGAATCTCTTTTTTTTTCATTCGAATGAACAGATCGGAGAGAAAAGTTCACATGCCGTGTAGTATCTACGTATTATACATTCGTAACGAAGTTTTCGACGACTCTTGACATCATTCCTCGCGCTGATTACGAAATACTCACTGATTGTGAAAAGCTTTCAACTAAGGACCGATTGTGAGTCTATTCGAGAGAGAAAGAGAGATTATGAAAGTTGGGCTAGTTTCACCAGCGTGTGATCTTTGAGACCCCGATAAGCTGACGAATCATCATCATCCCAAAGTTCCTACGGTTCTAGGATTTGTTTAAAACACACGGGTGAGTTGCCAGTTCCTGAAACTTCAAACTTCGGGATTGTAATCGTGACGTGGCATTGTGTCAAAGTAAAGCTGCAGGACAGCTTAAAATGACGCAACTTCGTATCGTCGAAGGAAACGAAGCAGCTAACGTCGGTGTTTCTTTTTCCTGGTATCCTCAAAATATCTGGTTACATTGAGGGGACTAGGGAGGCTTAAATGACGGTTGAAAAATTCGCTAAATTGAGCTCAAGGGGACTAGGAAGGCTTTGACGGATGAAAATGTGGAAAAAATTCAATTCGCCTTTATGAACTACTGAAAAAACATGCAATGTTTTTTATTTTTCAATTTGATTATCACATTTTTGTCGATGAAAATCAGTCGTAAACATAAAAAAATATTTATAATAAAGCTAGATATAGTGCGTTGAAGACAATCGTGCGTCTAACTTTCTAATTTTACGCCTGTGGTACATGTTTACACGCGTTTTTCTCTAAACATCGTTTGTCATTAAGTTTACCACGATAACTCAAAAACGCTTCAAGTTATTGCCTCGATTTTATTTATTGTTCAAATAAAGATAACAATTTCCCTCACATATTGAACTGACCTCTATGTAAAAAAATTAATTCTTTCGTGCTGGTATGATAATAAATATAGCAAATTTTTCGTGTCTCAAATTATTAGCCGTAATTTTTTTTAACTTTGACATCTTTTTACAAATTGTAAGTTCTATCTACGTAGGCGAATTCCCCTGATGGAACGTTGTTTGAAAATTTTTTAAATTACGCTCGATATATCCCTTATTCATAAATACTTTTTTACTAAAACCGCTGATTTTCATCGGCAAAAGTGTGACGTATAACTTGAAAATAAGAAAAATCGCGAATGTTTTCTCAATTAATCATAAACGGCATTTGAATTTTCACCTCATTTTTCGCCGTCAAAGCCTTCCGGGTCCCCTCAAAGCCAGCTGTAGCGGCGAAAGGTGTCAAGAGTGTTCGGAACCACCGTTGACCACTTCAAGCGAAGAATCCCACGTGCATCGAATGATTATGCGTCAAAGTGAGGCGTCCCGAGCTTTCGGCCCGACGTTAGGACGGCTCGTGTTTGCGACACACCCTTGCGCCGCTTTTCTTGTTATATCTTCTCTGTTTGCGCTCCTAAATCACCTCCTTCTTTCCTCTCCTCCGCACCCATGAGAACCTCTCTATCCGCATCGCCTTTTTTCCCGGTGCGAGCGAGCGAGCGAAAGTAATTTTATCACCGTCCTTGCGAAGCTGAAGCAGGCATTTTATGGGGAAATAATTCTCTAATGGCGTGTGTATTATAGTACATGTGGAAGTCAGCCATCGTACCGCGTGGCGTTGACGGAGCCACGAGCCTGTCGTCTAGGGCAATTATTACTGTAATCTAAATCTAACATCTGATCGTTGAACCTGGTATACGGAGGTCCGGTAAGTGCTGGTTATACGAGGAACGTGAGTGCGGAGCCAGTCGTACGTCGTGATCCTATGTTTTATTAATTCGCTAATGCCGATTGATGCTGAATTGATCGACAGGCGGGAGAAAACGTGGCTAAAAAATCGCTGAGAAACTAAACATCGGTGCACTTAAATATTGGGAGTGATCGATCGTTACTCGATTCATATTTTTATACTCATTTTCACATGGTTACGTATGTACAATCAAACAATACCGCCTGTGGAATTTTTTTTTCCATGATCGATGCAAAGTGTGGGACGAATTAAATATTTCAACAGAATATGGTAAAATTGGAATATGTATGTACGTACATATGTCATATGTGTGCCGGATTCACCGTAATCATGTACCTCCGTTTCGCGATCGTATGTTGAAGAGAAATTCCCTGAATTCAGGACGGAATTTCCACTTCAATCAGTGGTAATCCGTCGGCGCGTAAAATTTCATTAGCGGTATTTTCTCGTTCATAAATTGTCTGGATGACCCGCACGTTGAGCAGAACAGTGCAACGCGACGTGAAGAAAAAAAAAAGGCTAAATTCAAAAGAGATAGAGAGAACGAGGGACGAGTTAGAGGGAAAGAAGAACAACGAAAAGAAAAGGAGAAGAAATTTTTAACGGTCGATAAAAGGGGATCAGCAAATTTCTCGGAGTACCGATAGTTAGAGTCAATTGGGATCAGAGGCCGGCTTAACAAACTGATGCCGTCTCAGTAAGTGGTTCTGACGCCCGGATGTTTTTTCACTGCCGTCTTCGGATCGTTCTCTTCCTATTTTCGCTACGTTTGAAGTGAGTAGCCCTCCTGCTCCTTTATTTTCCTGCTTGGCTCCAGGCCACCCAGGGGCGCAATCGATCGCCGATAAAACTTGTTGCTATACGAAGCTCCGCGGGTTTCAGCATCGGCGAAATAACGGATTAAACGAAAAATTATTGCATCATACTCATCGATATGAGAGATCTCATACCCGGAGCGATGGGTCCGGGCTGACTCCGCATAAAAAACACTGCCCTGTATTTCTTTTACCGAGTTGACGAAAAAACGTTAGCAAAAATATCGCAGACTTTTTCTCCATCACCAAATACATGTATCTACGTATACGTATATATGTATAGGTAATTATCGAAGCAAAAACCGAACCAAGAATTAATGCTCTAGACTGCTCTGCAGATCACGTCTGGCTTCGGGGAGTCCGTTCTTTATATATTATACGCGAAATGTCGTACTTACAAGATAAGAGGTGACCATTTTTCATTGCCTCGGCCTAATGGTCGGTGATGAAGAGTGCGGTTATATCGTATAACGCACACCCATGTGAACATATATATATATATATATATATATATATATATATATACGATGCGTGCGTTTGCTGTGTGTGTATACAATATATATGTAACGGGATGGAGGAGAGGAAATCCTTATTCGTATTAATCGAGCAGTTCTCTGAGTTTACCGCCACTCACGTCACTTTCGCTCCGAGTACATCACACGTGCGGGAAAATGTAATGAAAATCTAACGGCAGTGCATTAACGCGGCGAACTCAGCGGCTTTAAACTGCAGGACTTTGTTTGACTTTAAGGCCGTTCATCTACCGGATACCGGTCGATATTTCATAATTAATTAGTTTTAATTAACATTTATCTTGGCTGTTGAGGCAGCGTTTGGAGTAGCGAGAGGGGCGGAGGCTCTGATCTCGTTATCCCGATGATGGACGGTTGGTAAACGAAACGTGAAAATAACCAAATTGCCAATGTGCTGCCTGTTGATCCTGGTAGCCGCGGGAAATCGAATTTTCTCTTGATGTCACACCGCGTTGCTTTGCTTAGGGCGGGCTCGTTCACTCAAAATTCATTGCTCGATCACTTTTCAGGACTAATTAACAGAGCTAAAGCGAATCCCAATATTATGCAGTGCATGTTGATTAATAATATACTCGCAGGGAAAAGAGTATGATGATATTTATATTGTAATACGGAACATTGTTGACTCTGGGGCTTTTGTCTTGGTTGTACAATGTTCTAAAACGAATGAGTATCGGATGAAACGTTGCAACGTCAAACGCTTCAATTAGGTACGCACGTGTGACTCGCGACGCGACGTAGACGGAATAAATTACTGTCCACTATACTCGTGGAATGAGTAGTCCCTTGAAATTTTCATAATCTCGAGGGATTTTCCTCGTTCCGCACTTCTTGTCCGATTCACTTTACCTTTCCGATATTCTGCGTACCTGGGGAATCCCTTGTGGTGGTGTCACTGAGTTGAATAAACCCTTGTCACAACGGATGCAGGCTGTCACCTGATTCGATTCTGTCGTTTGAAAATCCTTCGCGATTAACGCGATGAGAGTATAAAGGAAGATTGACGTTGAAATCGTGAGAAGTCAGCTCGTCATTTTTATCGGAATACAGTTTGCTCCGGTAGAAGAATTCTTTTAACTTCGACGTAAACAGATTTCGTGTCAGTGAGTTTCTTTCAATCTCGGTACATGCGTGCGGACAAATTTCATACGTCGAAGACCGAGTTGGAAATTTGCCAGTTTTCATGAAATATTTCTCGCCGGAGAAATGTCGGTATTGAAAAAGAAAAGCCTCCACTTTTCGGAACTTAATCCCATTAATTATTCCAACGGTTGTTACAAATCGCGCGCGAGTTCTAATTAACCGAGGGAAAACTAATTTTCGACTGTTAAAGAAAGGCGATCTTGAAATACAAATTAGGTATTGCCCTAAATTTTACCTTCGCTAATTTATATTTACTCTCTGGCTCTTTCGCGACCTTTTCGAACCCTTCTCGACGAGTTGGTTCACCACTCGCGTAGGTACCTAATCCTAGAAACAAAAGCACCGTGAACCAAATTCCAACCTTCCTTTTTGTACTAGCGTACTGCGCTTTGAAATTGAAAATTAAGTTAATAACTGTTTGACTGCACCCTCTGTTATGCTAACGAGTGCAGGGCTTAAAAACGTGTTAAAACTGGATCTAATTTATCGGGAGGGTTTGTCTCCTGAGCACATCTTCGTACTACTCGTCCTCAATCATGTTGGCGTCTCAGTGTGACACGCTTAAGTCTGATGGATTTGAGAGGAAATATTTTCATTCGTTCTCGAGGGGCACTTGTTTGAATAAAACACGTTCCCAAGGCGGAAGTGCGAATGGCGATGAAACGAGTGGAAGGGAAAGCAAGGAATTAAAATACAATTGTCACTTCGTTACGACTGCCGTTGGGAGAAGAGGAGAGACAAATATATCATCAAAATAGTCGTCTATCCCTGATTTAATAAAGCAAACCGAAATTGAGAAAAACAGCTGTCACTACGGATCGACGCAAGGTGGCAGCTGGCTTACGAGTCAAGGCCTTGAATCACCGACTTCTTTTGCATATTCAAATGTCCGACTGTGATCATTAGGTCTCTTTGGCATAGCATGGATTTTCTCTTTTTGCCGGCGATGAAAGGCTTCTTAACGCTGACGTACTGCGCAGAAGGTATACGACAAGGGGAAGGGGGGATCAAGAGGGGGAGAAAAATGGACCATGAGAGCGACAGGGGGAGGCGGTTGGGGGGGGGGGGGATGAAAGGGAGGTAGGGGAAAATGACGGCTTGTTTTTGCACGAAAAAGCTTAGCAGTCTCGACACGTTCTTTGGCCCGAACCACCCTGAAGAGTAATCAAATAGGTGAGGCGGCGGTACAGAGTCCCCGAACGACTGATGGTAGAATTATTCACGGTTTAGGGAAATTGTTTATCCGGCGCCAGAATCTGGAATTCCCCTGAAATCTGGTGGTTGCTTTCGCTCACGGTAATAACCCAAACCGTCCTCTCGTAAAACACTTGCTGGAATATCCCGTTGCTCGATTACACTGCAGTTGCATTTGTAACTCGCTGAATTGATGTATCAATAGATTTGTGAATTAATGAGAATTGACTGAATTACTGAAACTTAATTGGAATAATGAAAATTAACTGAGAAATAACTGAATTACGGACAATTGAGTCGAGTTGATTTGAATTAGCTTGGATTCATGCCAGAATTATCTGTTTACAGAAAAAAGATAATTACATAGTGATAAAAAAATTAAGTCGAGTAAAAAAATCTGGATTGAAGTAAAAAAGTCAAGTTGAAGTACGTAAATTAATTTAAATCAATTCATCTGGAAAAACTGTTGTGTCACTCAAATATCGAGTCATTTTTTTCTCCGAGAAAACATGGGAGACGATCAATGAAATAGAAGCGCTGTCTTCAAGTCCGATTTTTTAATCCGCTGATCGGCCTGCAGTCGTTCCGACTCTGTTTTTACTCCATAAATCGTACGCCGAGGTAGGAGAAAAAGGGTCTTATTGTTTGCTCGAGGTTTTCCCCGAAGATAATATACGTATAACGTGGCCGGATTTATTTACCCAGAAAATGAAATTATCCCAATCTTTCATCCTGTTTTATGTATGGTGTGAGATGAAAACAAAAATCGACTAAGCACACGGAGAATTTTTGCAATCACTCGGCAACCTCGGATGTCAATGTAATACAGACTCCACGGTCTATCATCGGTATAAGTATACTCATATTCAGCTAATAAGACTGAATACACTCGTCGCGGAGAAAGCGTATATGTATAGACAAACAAATTGAGGACATGTTTTGTCCAGTTGAATTCATCCTTGCGAGTGTATATCCACATATTATATATATATATATATATATACCAATGTACGTATCGAGGTATAAAGGAAAGTGCTCAGTGCCTATGCTGCATGTAGATACATACATGCACAATGTATTCAATATACAACATACATGTCCTGTATGAACGAATAGTTGAGAACTATGCTCAGCTGACGGGATACGTGTGTTTTGTGATCCTCCGCTGGTGACCTTCCGCGAGAATTTCTGCACCTGCTGTGATGGAATTTCCGAGGTATGACGGATTCCTGTGGGATTATGTGCAATATAGCCTGCAGTGACCTTGCATAGCGTGTAATAACACGAAATTGTAATCCGACTTGCGTTGAATGGAAACACAGGCTTGGTTTTAACGTCTGGTGTGTAATTACACCTTGTCACAGAACAACAGCGTGAACCTTATTGAAACGCGATCATTCGGCTCGAATCGAAATTCCTTTGCGACGAATTATTTGGAGTGTAACAGAATAGTTTGTAAACGAGTAGAAAGTTCAGAGTTATACGGCACACCAGTAGCTGGAGTTCGATAGTGAATTCTGCCCCGATTCGAATGCCAGACGCAGCGGTAAAGCTCCGATTTCTTCGGTTGTAACCAAAGCTTTAATGGCGTGAAGTTGGACTCGGTAAAAATGAACAGGCGATGGATGAGTCCTGGGTTAAGAGGGAGTGTAACTCGACTGATTCCGAAGCGTATCCCAACACCTCGGTGAAAGGACTGAAGATCCAAAAGAACCTCGTCAATGAGATAGTCGAGTAACAATTGTCAAAGCATTGAACCCATTCAATCCGTGGTCAGTTGCGTAGTGGTTCAGGAAGTACCCTCAATCTTTCGAACTTCCGGGTCTGTCGATATGTCACATTCACATCGATTCGTCTTTGATTTCTATGCTCCGCGTTCCTCTTTGGAATCTGACAAATTGCCAGGTCGGTACTCGAGTCCAACGAGCCGATGACGCCCGGTCTCTTCGAACTCCAACATGTCCGACCAATTGACCGCAAGTTTCTCGGGGGCTATTGAAGAGTGCAAATAGGGCGTGAGGAAATCCATCGATCGAATAATGCTCGTCCTCGGTGTTCTTCTTGGCCTTTTTCAGGAAAGTTTGATACGGCTATCTCCCCCGGGTTTCTACTCGTTTCCAACTTATCGATCCGAGGACCCGACCAGCCGTTGACCAGCCCGTTCACTCGTGATAATCTTCCGTCCTTCCATCAAGCAGGCGAGGCACTGAATTATGTACTTTTGAAACTTTTCCTCTCTGATTTTCACCTTGCCTCATTGAAACGGTTCAGCATGGCCTTAAACCTTGGCACGTAATCCTTTGTCCTTGGTGGAAAAAGGTAAACTTTGATCCTGTGTAGAAGATCGTGCTTCGACGGTATCGATACGGAACTTGCTGAATTCTCTATAGCAGATGATCAAAGAAAAGCGTTAGTTAGAGCGATCTGCGCCGCTTTCTCGGCCGAGATCAAAGCTCAAATGCCCGGTTAATGTTTTGCTCGAGAAAGTGACGACCAAAGAAATCACATTGATTTTAAGAGTCGAAAATAGTAATGTAAGAATCGACGCAGGTCTGCTTTTAATTTTCTCGCGTTTTCCAAAATATTCGATCACACTGTAAAACTGTATTATCCTACGTCAGAGTGAAACACCGAATAATTCTCACGGTATAACGATGTATTAATAGCCCAAGTCATAAATTGTTCACGTAAGCTGCCGAATGTTTATTCGCGCCGCCGCTGGACCTTGAGGCATCATTCGTTTTTGCGACGGTGGAATCTCGCTCAGGTTTACACATAAACCTGTCACGACTGCTGCCAATGTGAAAACTCACTCATAAAGCTGATGGAAAATAAATAATGATGAATTACGAGTGAGCCAAACGTATTTTTTTTACTTGCATTGATTGTGCAATTTCTTCTTCTTTTTTTGTTGCTGTTACTATTATGCTTTCATAAGCAACTTGTACCAAAGGGTCGTTACTTTTGCTATCTCTACTTATACTCCAAGTTGAAACCGCTTTGATATCGTATACTCGTACATCTTACTCTCCCGTTCCTTTCAGGATTTACGTACGGTTTTACCATTCAGTGGGTTGTGTGAGGTAAAATACGTTTCCATTTCCTGTGGAAATATACATACTTACAGAGTCCTCTACCATAAATCGAAAGAGACTTTCGACGTTTGATTTTACAATTTTTGCTTTCCGTTGGTTATGTTTATACAGTCAAATATTATCCTTTTGAACTTGCGAAGTCTGAAAGTAATATTCCTTCGAATGACTTTTGATTAACGTGAAGTATTAATTGAATAATTCAACTGCAGCTCTACCCTGCCTCCCGGTAGACTTATGCGATATTTCCCAGTAGAGAGCCGGAATTGAATTCGGTATTCCGCTTCAAAGTTTGATTTCCACTTTTCCGCTGCTCCGTTTACGGGACGACTGTTGAGTTGAAGTCAAATTGGTTTGTCGACGGTTCGGACCTTTCGGTGTAATTATAAGCCCGATGGAAATGCTTGCAGTAACGAAAATCGCATGGTGAATTCAAGTTGCAAAACAAATGGAAGAAGGCAATGCTTAAAAACAAAACGAAAGAAATTGAAGTACAATTTTTTTCACGACTGTCGCTTCGCTTAATGACCTGATCAGTTATACTCGCCAACGGTTAATGGTCAGGTCAGAGTTTGTTGAGTAGTTTAAGTCACGCGATGGCTAGCCGCAACCTCTGCAATGGCCGAAGAAACTATAAACATACGATCCGTGGTCTGCACGAAGCAGAGTCAAGAGGATTCTTGAAGAAACAGAAAAAGAGGAAGAAAAGGGAAGAGAGAAAAAAACGACCTCTCAAGGTTTCCATCGTTATTTTACCGGTTGACGTCGCATAGATCGACCAAACAGAGGAAGATAAAAATCAATGGTAAATTTTAACCCGATAAACAGGGCCGTTAGAGCGAGATAAAACCAAAACGTAAATTTAGGAAGAAAGACTACGCAGAAGTTAAAGGAGTTGGGGAAGAAAAAAATTCTTGAAACATCACCGCTTCCTTCGCTCTCCGACCTTTTTCCCACTTATTCTCATCCCTCATCCGTATCTGAACATACGTGCGTGACGGATTTTTAGCCGCGTGTATTCAAGGTCCAAAATTTCGCCGTCAAAGTACGGTATCCAACAATGGTATAAATTCGCCCATCATTAAAACCCTGCAAAACCATAAAACTCTCCATATACTCGGGATTATGCTTTGAGCACACTCGGGCATAGAACCAATATATCTTTTGTCAAGAGATAAGCTGCGGTCCGCACGGAGTGCTGCTACAGCTCAACTCTCAGAAGATACTGAGAAATGATCCTGATACACACCGCCAAGGCCATGGGCTTTGATGATGCCCGGAGACGTTCGCTTGCGGCTAAATCTCGAGGATGAATCGTCAGGCCGGACTGTCTGAATCAAAAGTTGAGAAGAGAGAATATTTGCGACAGTGGCGGTGAACTACTCATTTATGATAGAAATAAATCCAAACGAATTCGAATATAACAAGCTTACTGTAAGATATTAATTATTTGAAAAGGGGTCTTACGATTAGACCGTTCAAAATGATTCAACTGCTGTTTCTGATCCGATCTAAATATGTTGGGGGTCGTTTTCGTAACCATAGAGATTTCTAGAAAAAGAAGCCTCAAGTTTTTTTATACAATATATTTTGCTATCGGATGAAAATAGATTTGTGCAAGTACGATACAACAGATTTTCGTTAGCAGTTGTTGTTGAGCGCTAAAACTATAGGTACTGTAACGTTTCTTTGAAAGTTTACAACACAATTTATCGGTATCTGATGAGCGAGGAGAATGAGCCTCAAAAACACGTGAATTCAATAATTTCGAATTGTTCAATTATAAAACCTCGATGTCTTAGCAATTGTGTCACTTAAATTTGCCCGTACTCATTTCTATTACATAGTAGGGATGTCGTTCTACTCGAGTTTAGCTTCACCCGGAGCCAACAACGTTGCAAGATAATCTTTGAGCTTTTCTTCCCCTCTTTTCTCAACTTTCGATCCAAACTCAACGGCCCTTTCATCTTTCAAACCTTCAACGGTTCCCCCAGTCACACCCCTAGAGCAAGTGCCTCCTTTATCCACGTAGTTTTTCACCTCCGTGATACATTACAACCCCCAAGGAAAACGGGTCGACGTTCCTGCGTTACAGGGAGTGATTTTGTTGATACTCCAACTCAGATACGTGTAACGCACATAACCGAAAACGCGGAATATCGCGTATCGATGTTGAGTCGGATGGAGACGCGTAGCCTCCAGGTACCTAGGCAACGGGACGGGACCAAGCGGAGCAACAGGGTGCCCGTAGATCTCTGACGTCGAGCATCCGCCTCTGCGTTGGGAGATGTTTATGCGCATATCCAATGTACCTACCCAGCTGCGGTTTACATCCGCATGTGAAGAAGACACGCGCAGTTTAACGTACAGCTTGCTATCCCAGCCTCAATAACATTTACATACAACCAGGGTGCCGGCTTGGGGTAACTTTTGGGTGCTACTGATTTATAATCGGTAGAAGGTTTCATCATTTCGGTGATTGATGGTGGAAATTAGTGACAGCCTGCACGAATATTCAGGTTCAATTTTTCTGTAGCTCGTCTTCGCTTATCGGTCGTCACCGTTTTTGAAAAAAATTACTTGCTTAGCTACATGTAGCAAAGGTTACCAGTAGTAGAAATATTAAGCAGTATATGTCTGATAATTCGTACTCTTGTAATTTATCGTGTGATTTCTTATATATTTTATCGAATTTACAGGATAAATCATGTAATAAATTACACGCTGAATTCTTTCCAAACATTTTATGATTTAACACGTGAACATTTTCAGTAGGATGAGCAGTGTGAAATCTAAAAATCTCTGTCTTGAACGGTTTTTGATTTATTTGGTTCTTTCGAGGTCGCAGATTTCGTTGGAGGAGAACCGCTGAAGCGTGACTCAGCAAAGCCACTGGCTTGGCAGTCTCAAAACAGTTTTGAATACCAAACAGATGTCATCTCCCGTAGATGCTAAACGCCTATTTGATTATGTTTCTGGGCCAAGAATAGAAAAACATTCCAGTCTTACGCCGTCGTGCGTGGTGCAAATATTGATCGGAAACACCATGGCACTAAACGTGCGTTTCGAGAGAAGATGTTGCGTTTACGTTTTCCACACACATAGCTGGCTGATGATGACTACGGGATAAACAAAATTAACGATGTGCTTAGACGAGTTATGACACTTCGATGTGTCATTTTGTGTACATTCCTTTTTTCTTCATCAACACATTTTGCCAGAATTTATTTGTGTGTAAAACATTCCGCGAATATCGAGACTGTAGAAATGATAGTAAAAACTCTGAGCTTATCGCTTGTTTTATGAAACAATGAAACGAATGTGTATCACATGGCGTATATAGTATATACGTATTGTTGGTTTTCATTCATTTTTCGGTACGGAACAAGTTTGAAAAACTCGTTCTATTGAAAGTACAAACTGCGAGAAAAACGAGGGAAAAATATTTAGCTCAAAATTTGATTACGGAGAATCGCCAAATTATAATTCTGAAATTTTAGGTGACGCACGGTTCTTTCACGAAATTCTCTTCGTGTGTGTACGTATATACGATGTTAGAGTTTGGATTGAAGTGCAAATATCCTACGAACCATTGTAAATTTTTTTCAATTAAAATTGAGGTGTTATTCGACGTATAATAATAAAACGTATTACCGCGTCTTTATTATACCGAGTGGGCAGGGTGATCACGTAATCCAAGCCTTATAAGCAAGCCCGGAATTACCAGAGGATATAAACCTACTTTTCTGTTACACACGCCAGTGAATAAAACTATAAAAGTCACTCTTCATGTTCGCTATTCTCAACGCCGAAGCGATCTGGGGAAATAACGTCCGTATAGTCGGCGAGTGGCTACACAGAGCAATATCGGGTGGAGTTTGATAAATTTTTAATGGCATATCTCTGGAAAGTTCAACTTTGTCGGGGACGAGTAAAAACTCGGAGGGTTTTTAGATTTATTTCTCCCCGCGTGATTGTCTCTGAATTTTTTATGCAAAACGGGGCAAAAGATTTTTAAATCGCGAAACATTTTGTCACATCAATAACAATTTTGTTACAGTAACGAAATATATTTTTACCCGTATACGTACTTTGATTGTACCCTTGCAAAGAAAATTTTTTCCTTTCAGGCTTCTCTCGGTGTAGGGGTGTAAAGAAAACGTGATGTATAGACTAGGTGAAGGTTGCGACACTTTGACATTTGGTTTAGATCGATTGAATATTTTCGTGCCTATAAATTAATCGGTAATGACTGAGCGTGCACGGTTTGTAAAAATAAGAATATTAAAAGGGAAAGAAGTTGATCACTGAAGATGATTAGTAAATTAAAAGGGCTGCAGAGGCATCGCCAACTTTTTATCCTTCATCCTTCTTGCCCTTCTTTATTTATTTTGTTTTATTTCTCTATTTGTCTTCTTTTCTTTTTTTAAGGAGTGACGTAATTTCGCGCATCGATGATTCGTTGTCTTCTATGGAAGATGAATAAATTAGTTATACAGTAAAAGATAATGAATTCTCTCTTTTCAAATGGCGTTTAAAGCAACTGATCATCAGTGTGAGTTACGATAAGTTAATAGCGGGAAGTGTTTGATAATCTTAGGTTGAAAATAAATAAATATACCCGTAACTCCGAGGGAGCGATGGAAGAAGAGATACGGCTGCAGTGATTTAAAAAATCGTAAATGTCTAATAAACAAAGTAAATGAGTTTTTTCCCCTCGCAAACATCATATTTTTACAAAAAATGATTAAGCCCGACTTTAATCTTGACTGCGAAGATAAAATACTGATTTAAATTTCGTTCAGGGTTTCTAGACTTGCACGTTTCCCTCCGAAAGACTTGAGATTTTTGAGTCTAGTCCGTAAGTCTTGGTTTTGGCCTCGTAGACTGGGAATAAAATTACGAAACAACAAATCTTCCGGACTTTGCCGGTTAGACTATTTCGTAAACTTAGCGCAATTGAGACCCGACTAATAAGTTTCGATATTAATAACTATGCGGAAATAGGCAAGGTTCGCCATACCGACCAATCAGATACGATTTCACAACAAAATGTATAACCGTCAAGGGAATGTAGAGTTAGAAGCGTAAAGTAAACTGCGATAGAGCCATGTATTAATGTGGGTATAGTGAAATGTGACTTTCTTGTTTGAATAAATTACTCTAGATATATGTGTCCCTTGGTCAATAATTATGTAATTAACGTCATGCTGTAACAACATTCTAGGCTTAACTCGCTATCGGTCTGGTTTATAATACGAGGAATACTTGTGAAACTTGCGCAATTATTTACTTCTGAATGGTAACACGCTATATATATTTCAAAGAAATTCATTCGGATTCACGGCAGGTCGATCAATGTTTATCAAGATTTCACTGAAATTTATAATACATTTCGCACATAAACGGGTATTTTATTTATAGGCATTGATTTGTTCGGTAAAAATTTACATCAGCGATTGAATACATTTTTCAAATTATTAAGTTCATCTTATAAATATTGACTGAGCTCTATTTTATTGGGTTTACAGGTATGCATAACTACTTGAGCTGTTCATAGCTTACAATTAATTTGACTTACATTGTATACCGTACACTCATATATAATATAACATGTATATGTATACTATTTTAAACGTAAACGATTTCATCTCTCGTATCGTTCTTATAACAAATGATAATTTTTGGAATAAGCGTGATTTAAAGTGCACGGGAAAATAATCACGCGTAACATAAAGTGAAACGATATTTTTGAACCGAAACGGTAGGAATTAATAATATTACAATGTTTAAATTCTTATAACCACATCCGCGCCTACGAAAGTTACAGCATGATTACCTTATGAAAAATTTCACACGATTTATACTTATAAGTTCGCGAAGGGATGCGAATGCAACGCGGGAGCTCGAGAATTTTTTTAACCGATTACCTGTCAGGTGTTCAAGGAGTATCTGACAGCTTTTGTGACAGTCAGGCGTGTGTACCTTCGTTACATTTTCGCGCCGCCCGCGTTGAGTGATAAACGAAATCCGATGAGAATTAGAGGCGAAGGTAGGGGGCAAATAAAAAGAAGACGAAAAAAGTCCCCGCGAAATGTACGCCCGGGGTTTTACTGGCTGTATAATATCCAGATACCCTGTACAGCACCAGAGGCGCTAACCGAACCGCGAAATATTTATAACTTTTATCACGGTTATACGACAACTGACGTCATACCGCGAAGCGCCTTTCCCTCCATCCCGCTTACTGTTGGTGTGGAGAAAAATTTTATTTGTTGTGGTTATTGAAAAATTTTATAGCTAAATGAATGAGGCTGCAATAAGGTAGTTAAGCTTAGTTGTTGGAAATCAACAAAATTTTTTTTTTTCACATCAATAAATATGGCACAAATAGGTAACTATTTAATGTGGCTATAGTCGTAGATACTACAGTTTCTTTACATATGTACTATAGGTACGAAACTCATTTTCATTTCGTGATCGGAACCACATTTCTTCAGTCATGGTGACAGATGATAATAGTTATGGAATGCACGTGGTAACTAAAACTGAAAACTCGTCGTTTTTGGAAGTACGTAGAAAAGCTGTGTACGCGAATTATCATAACGATTTGAAAATGTATGTTCAATTTGCAAATTCTTCGTCAACTTGAAGAATTTACGTACGGTAACGAAAGTGCATAAGATCTTTCCCTATACGCGGTGTAACTCGAGTGCGCGAGCAATTAATCCGTAGAATCGATATTTCGTGAGGTTCGTACGTACGAGAGAATCTGGGCTCGATAGCAAGAAAGCTTATCAAGGTTGTCAAGGGTGACCGATATCATGGAGTTACGCAGGAGACGAGAATGCGTAGTAAAGGAGGACAGAGCAGTGAGAATGGATCAACTAGATGGAAAATGAGTGGTGAGTTTCGCATTTCATTTCAATACCTCTTCCCACACTTTGCTCTTGGCTGGGTTGAAAACAGTGTTACTTTTCATATTAAACGACTTGACATTGCTCGATAATTCAGTCCTGATTATTCAGAGCCAGTTTATGACTGTTGCGTTAATTGAGCCGTTTAGAATTTTATAATTTTCTCTCTGCTTTCTCCACGTTGTAAAGACTGCACGAATTCTGCGAAGTATTAATAAATCAGCCTCTATAAAGTTTAGCTTCAAAATTGTGAATAATTGGAAATAGAGAATATGTACGTATTTCTTTTTAAATTCGTCTCCGCATTCAAATCGTCCAGCTTTTGTAACATTTTGGATTGTACGTGTGTCTAATAACCGGTAAAACTGTTGAATAAAAAGATGTTACGTCAATTTTGTTTCTTCATTTTCACCAACAGATCAGAAACGAAGCGACCGGTTACAATTTCACTTTACTTTTCTCCTTCATCGATTACAGTCTTTTTTTTTTTTTTTTGATTCAGCTTTCGAATAACGGGAAGGAAGCGGAAGCTTAGCTTTTCTCAATAAAAATTAAAAACCGCCCACTTGAAATCCAAACAGCTTGACTTTGAAAAATTCAAATCTAAACATGTCAGTCAGCCGAGCAAGCGATCAAACCGACGTCCTTTCGTCGACGTACTGTTACAATCAGGATCAGCTTGTCGCTTAGCAACGCGATTTTCCGTGCCGACGGTTGCATCGGTCGTCCGATAATTGGTAAAAAGTTAACCGTCGCATTTTTCCACGTTCAGAACCTCGTGTATATCGTATAGTTTAATTAGGTTTTCTTCGTCTATCGTTTTTTTTTGTTTCTGTTTTATGTTTTTTTTTTTTTATATTTATTTTTTATTTTTTCTGGCGAACAAACGAAAACTAGCGGCGCGATGCTGATCTGTGCACACACCCATCGAAATCGAGCGAGTAGTGCGGTAACACGCTATTGATTTTCAAACACGTAAGACGGTGCGAGTCGCCTGGCTGACCAACACAATGGCACCGCTACTTAATCCACTTTATCAAATGAACTGGTTCTTCCTTCTCAGTTTGGCTCGTGTTCCTCAGACGAGGTTATACCCACCTTGTAACCTATACCTTGTATACCTACCTAACTTATTATACATACCCTGATATTCAGAGTCCTTGCGGACGTGGTTATAACATCGGAATCTAATAACGGAGAGTGTAGTGAAATGCTCGCCGAGTCTCGGGGAAATGTAAATATACAGACGAATCCGAACGGCTGGATAGTTGGCTTGTTTCAACCGTTAACGATTTCACGGATTAAATCTGTGACTGCAGACTTTGCGATCGTAAATCCATACCTCAGACACCCCCGTAGAGTCATTTGACTTTCGGATAGGTTAGATGGGTCAAATTTAGAAATGATCTAGAACAAAAAGCCGTTGTAACGGAGTGATCGCTATCGCTACGTGGCGTGTTTCCAGCGTCGCGACATACAGCCGGAGCTCAGATATTGCAAACAATTATTGCACGGAATAATATCTGCCGAGACAAGCTGATTGTTACAGGTTGTCACAATACGAGGAAAGGGAAAGGCAACGTCAAGTTAAAAAAGTATATGAATACACACGGTTCGCGGTGAATACAAAGAAACTCGTACAGGAATCGATGTAAAACTGATGTTAGTACACCTAATAACAATTTCAGAACATTTGATTTGATATTGTTGCGTTCGTTATCCGTTATCTACTTTCGTCAACGTTTCTACGAATAAGATAAATAGATTGTCATTTTTCACGTTGAAAACTTATGCCCTGTTTGTTGTCCGCTCCGTCTTAGTTGCGATGATTTAGACTCCCTTGGCATTTCGAGGCTATTATACTGTAAATTATTATCATCACCCATACTAGAAACTCGCCTATGATGGTTGCATATGCTAACATAGTGTAATTACGGTCACTCCGAGGAGAAATCGAGCCTGAGGTTGAAGAGTACCCTGAACTATACCTGTTCTCTTCCTCGAGGCGACACCGAGGACCGCGTCTACCTTACTAGCTCTCCATATTTTAACCCCAAAGGACATCGCATAATACTCTGCGTCAATAATTTAATATCGCTATTCTCATGCCCTGGCACCATTAAGCGGGAAAGGGCGCCGAACCGTAGAACGCGAGGAATTTTCCATCGGTGTTGTACCAGCTATGGAATTTCCAAGCATGGTAATAATCGACACGGATTGTCTCCCAATTATTTCTGTGAAACACGTGTGAGGTAATTACGAACATTACAAACCTGTTTATTCAATCTACAGACTGATTCGATTATAATCGTGACGTTAATTTATCACCGGTATGGTTTTTCGTACAGCGTGAACAGCGTGGAAATGAAATTATGGAAAATCTACTTTTTCGATCGCTTGATCGAATTATACAGTATATAGCAGCGAGCGATGTATTTGATTTAATTTATACCGAAAGCACAATCAGCTGCGGTGTTGCTTGTGAAGCTCGGAGTGCAGAGGCTGCCAGGCAAAGGGTGTATAACGGCAGCTCATCACTAATTGGTAGATGCTAGAATTTCCCGAGCATTGTAATGACTAATTAGTAATTAGGTACGGCATCAACATGTTCAAAGGAAGAACGATAAAGCTTGCATGGCATGACTAAACACCGCTATAGTTATAATAATAAGTTTTCGTTCGTAAAAGCTCAGTTGCTGTTATCACGCTGAGGGTTCGCTATTGATTTGAATTTTTTTCTTCTATTTCCTTATAATATTCTCGGTAAATTTTTCGTTTAAAATAGCGTACTTAATTATACATACAAATGTAAATCGTCAAAGTAACGAAACGGAGAATGAAGCGATCGGTTGGGTTCATCAGATCGTCTAACGATTCGTTGAGGCGTGTATATATACGTTACTTATACGAGTGTGAATTTTTTAGAGACTTGAATACTAAATTTAAGTAAAAATCGTATATTATATAATTCAGAGACGTACAACGGCGGGATCGAAGACAATAATTTTTTATTTCCTCGCTGCCTTCGTTGGCCCGCGGGTTGAATGAAGTAGGTAAAACTTGACAGTAAGTCGGCCGGTGTAATTACTCTCCGTAAGATCGGTCGGAAATATTCCGAGACAAACAGAGATGGAAACCTTCGGATCGATCGGCAAGTAGTAATTCTGTTTGCCTGTCCGTAGCTCCTGACGGTTTTATTTCATTTCACTGTAATTCACCTGTGAAGTGGCCTCTGTCCGTCACTTGAGTCCATGTAGCACTATGCCAGATTCCTCGCAGCGAGGCGTCGCATCGCTATTTTTTATTCACGAAACGGTGCTCGTTCCGAGCTGAGATATCGAACTGGATGGACGTTCAGTTAATTGGACACTTTTAATTCTACGGCATTCCGCTCGTTACAAATGATTCGTAAAGTTAAATATTTCCGAAGCTGTGCAGTTCTTTGCTACCAAAAAGTCACCAGACTCGAAAATATATTTCGAACAAAATCGTGAGTTGCTCACGCGGAATTATCGAGCAAACTTGTCACTTAAGCTTCTCAAATACAATGGGCAATTATACAACGACCGATTTAATTTTGATGCAAACTTATTTGAAAAGAATATTCCTACAGTTGTTAAATTCAATTCGCAGAGTATTCGAACACGCCTGCCTCGTTATGGACTTTGCCGTTTCATTCGAGTGGAAAACATTTGCGACAGTTCAACGCCCGACATTCCGCACAGCGAATGATCGATTATAATTATCTCACATGATAAAGTTCACTCAATTTCGCTGCGTGCCTTTTGCTAATTTGTAGCGTTATTGCTTACTGCTTGGGTCTTCTCTCATTTGCGAACAATTCAGTCTAGACAATAAGATACAAGTGTTTCTAACCGTCTTTCTATACTATTTAAAGAATCCAATTAATCTCTTCGTTGTACAATAGTCTGATGGCGATGGCGTTAACGAAAGCGCCTTGTGATCATGGGATGAAATTCATTCCGAATAATATCTTGACTAGAAAATCATTTAATTATTAATATTGATCGAAAACTAATCAACTTATATCAGTACCAGAATTTTATATTAATGAGATTGGTTGGCCAAAAATAAAAACTTTTTATCGCGAGATGGTCGTAAATTGAGTACTTACTGATTTCTGATATTCGTATGCTACGAAGATCTCTTCAGTAATACTCTAATTGTGAACAAAAGGTGAGATAGATCAATGCTTTCTTTCAAGTCACTTCGAAATTGTAAGAAAACTAGCAGTTTCGTTCGGTTTTACTCCAAAGTGGTAAATTTTATTAAGAAGAATATTTTTTACAAAGTTACGAGAACAGATTTATCATTCGGTATTCAATTCGATAGTGTCGAATGTTCTTTATCATAATCAATATTGCTATAACATTATACATGTTGTGAAATTGAATATCTAACGATGCCAACTTTATGAAATAAAAAAAAGTGTATCGGCCTCAAATTTAAAGAATCTTAATGGATTTTTAACCATTTTGGAGCGAATTGAAACAAAGCATCGATTACTGGCGAACAAACCTCCTTATCGCAAACACACGCACACACAATTCGGTATGCTGACCGTCCAGGAAGGCTGGGAACACAATCCGCCTAACTTGGACGCGAACTTCCCGTGTACAGGAGGTAGGTATAATCGCACCCGGGTTCCCAAATTCCTAATTAATTAATCCGAAGTGGTACCGAGGTCGGCTTAAGTATGGAAAACTCTCTGTTGCCGGGGTGGAGGGTCAGGGTGTTTTGGAATCATCTCAACTCTGGTTGAAATCTTGAAGCAGGTCTGGTATGTTCTTAATGATCGGGGGCCTTTATGCGTCTGTGAAACTGACGAATTGCGGTCGCGCGGTAGGGAAATCTGTAATTTAGTACCTGTTCGCGGTGTTGAATGTCCAAGCGTTACGCGACGGTTAATCATAACTGATTGTTGAATTAACGAGCGTTCCGCCGATCCGCCACGGAGATTCCGCTTAAATTCAAGACGCTTCAGCATCAACGGCAGATGGGAGTAATTTAAGAACTTCGCAATTGGCGAATTTTATTCCCCTCCGTCAATTCGTGTAATTTCAGGGTCTTACCAGACCGGTTCTCTAATTAAAAAAAAAAAAAAAAAAATACCGCTTAAACGCCGAGTACTACCGACAGCTCTGCAATTAAGTTTATACCTCGGGGGGCAGATCGGCGGCATGCCTAATCAACTCGGCCTCAAAGTGTAGTGTAACGATTACTGACGAGATAATGACCGTATCTTTCTCCGCCTTGGAGCAGAATGTGTATTCATAATCATTTATGCGGGTTTCCAGCTCAATTTTAAACGATACTTGTCAAATTATTTAGCGTTTTTAACACGATGCCGTCGTCGCTTTCTTTCATTCTTGAGGCTCACAATCAGTTATGACGAGTCTTTGCTCTTGGAATGTACAAAATTCGGCATTTAGCACGGTGAACTTCAAGTTGCGCGTGGCTTGACAAAAATAGATCCAAAAAATTGTGCATGTATAAAGTTTTCAGCCTGTTCGTAAATGAAAAAAGCGCCAGCCCGGAAACCCTAGCTGATCCTCGTCGCGATCTATTCAATTTTTAACGATACTCAATTATTTTTCAATATAAACCACTTTTTGCAGTACCCAAAAAAAAATATATAAAAATATAAACTCTCTCTTAAAAAAAAAAAAAAAAAAAAAAAAAACAACATGAAAAATATAAAAATGGGCCATATCACCACAACGTACTCACCGTTAGTCCTGGGTAATGCAAAAAGTGGTTGATAGTGAAAAATAATTGAAATATCATTAAAAATTGAATATCTTGCGAAAAGGATCAGCCTTGATTTTTTTTTCATCTACGAACAGACTGAAAACTTTCTGTACGCACGACTTTTGGATCCATTTTTGTTAAGCCTCTTGCAGCTTAAAGCTCACCGTGTTGGACAGCGAGTTTATCTCTGCAGCACACGTGCAGCACACGTACCTATAGTGCACTTGTACTCAATTGCAGTCGGTGCTCGTTGAATACCATACCTCAATTAATTAGGGTAGTTTCAGGCACAAATCTCCTTGCAAATGATCTACCAGTGCTCACCACTAATAGCTGCAGGCACGTCGAGCGGATGGAGGACCATGCATGAAGTTGAATGCTTACGGGATAGACACTGAACCGAATGCAATTGAAATCTGATCTCTTGGCGTGATTCACGGGCGTTTTTCAAACTGATCTTTGATCTTTGAATCGCGAAGGGAAATACAACAAGAATCAAAGTAACAACTCACGGCTGCAGGTTGTCCAAAAACGAAAAAAGAGATAAAAATTTATCGGATAACGAGGCCGTCAGTTATTTAAGGGAGATGGAAATGGAAAGCCGCCGGGGGCCTAAGAGCTTGAAGAATTGATTTCTTTTGCTTCTCGTTGCCCGGAGTGGTTTTGTTTCCAATAATTAACGGCTGCAAAAATAAATAACAAAACGAATTCGACGTTACGTTTAAACTTGACGGACAGAATAATTTTACCCCAGAATTGCATGTTGCTGTATACTAGGAGGTAATGTGTGTGCAGCCACACGTACTTGTAAAGGTATACGTCCAGCGGTCAGATCATCGGTGAAGATTATTCCTTCACCGCGAAACGTTGTATGTTGGTACGTAAATAACCACGTGTTCGTTTAACGACCGTAATGGCGACTAGGTCGTAAACGTGTTTCAGCAGCTCAGCTGCCTATTGACGTTCACACTTCACCTGCGCCACGGAGCTGAACTAGCCTGCATATTCTATTTCTTATTTTTTTTATCTCTATCCATGATCTTTTTTACGTTTATTTTTATTTTCCGCACCTCGGTTATACTGCAAATCGTTGTCACTACGACACGTCCCTAATGTCAATATTGACGCAGACACATTGATCGCCCTACAGGATCGTTAACGCAACCCATATTCAAGGGCTATTTACTTCAACTCTACGAGTGGCGTTGCAATTCCTAGTTTTATTAACCGCCTGGTGAATAAAAGACCCTGTAAATATGGCGGTCTAAAAATTGTTGGCACCAGCTTTTATCCACGTATCCAGCCTTCCGAGATCCATCTGCATAAGATTATTTGTAGCGCGATCACTTAGTCTGACAGCACACGTAGTCTAGACTACTTCGGGGCAGTTGTGACCGCTCTAAGTTCAGCTCACATCAGCGCTCGGTGGTCGCATTGAGATTCCCGAGACTGCGGTTCACCCGGAATTCTCAAGTCGTATAATTTAATACGCCCCGAGAGTAGTTTGGAAGGTGAATGTGTGCATTTGTGTTATTGAATCTGAGTTACGTCCTCCACGCCGGAAGCGAAGTACGACGCGGCAGGTATACAAAGTACGCTATTTAATTCTTCCCCTCTTGGAAACTACGGTTGAATCGAATCTCAAGGTACTTTTCTCGATATTTTAATTTTCAATTGTCGAATCAATTGTACGGAAATTGTTCGCCGATCGATGTCGGCTCTGATTTCGAGACCCTGCTTCGTTATAATTTACAAATCAGATCACGGTAACGAAAAATTGTACCAACTCACGCCCCGGGAGTGTTTACAAGCAGCTGAAATTTCTCGACTGTGATGAGAAAATTTTCAGTAACATTGCAGTCGTTCTTTGGTCTGAAGAAAAATAAATAAAAAATAAAGAACAGAAAATGAGATGTACGTGTTATATCGCTGAGATGGGTTTTAGCTGTCGAAACGGACCCGTATCTCGGCGAACAACGGTTTGATTTTTAGCTCTTTCACCACCTTTCAGTCTCGTGGAAAAAGGAATGTGCGAATTGGAAAGGCTGGCGTAAAAAGATCGAGCTTTAAGCTACGGCCTGGATGCCGGGACGGTTTTACGAAAGATATATTCACCTGTTTTGCATCTACATTGTCGCTGCGACGCGTCTCGGTTCTTAATTTTTCATTCGTGCCGTATAAGAACTCTTGTGTGCGAAGTAATGTTCATTAATGCCTTGGGTTTCCGGCTAACTTATTTTCGGTATGAATCAAAATACGAGCTCGATTGTATTACGAATTACGTGACAATGACTGGCGACGCAGTATATTTGAGAGACCGGGAGTCATTGTCAGATAATTCGTACAGAATCGAGCTCGCATTTTGTTTCGTACCGAAATTAAGTTAGCCGGAAGCCAAAGGCATTAATTAACATCACTGTACAACCAATTCCCTTAATTCGCCGTGCTTTCATTCCGCTGCACGGTTTCTGATTTCCGGTTTTCGCGGGATCACTTTCCAAAGATTGCCATCTGGTCTGTACCCATCTCGTAATTAAATTTCCTCTTGAATCAAGACTATGCTAAGAAGGGACGGAAACGGGGGATGGAATCGAGATTGAGAGATCTATACGTTCAGCCGCAGCTGACTAGCTAGCGCTCGCGCAGAAACCGGAAGCGAATTGGCTCTGTCGGAGTGAAACTGGCCGGGACCGTCGTGACCAGGGATGGCCAAGAGTTCCCCGGGGTGCCTAGCAACAGGTTGCTACGCTAAAACTCCCTCTTCGCTTCTCTTCTTCCCTTCCGCTTTCTTTCGCCACGTTCGCCGTGCTTCTCGTCATCCCCCCGTCACGAGTAGATAATACGCCACCTAGGCATATATATATACGTCTGTGTGTGCGTTGGCTCGCCTGCAAAAGAGACACACTCGCGACACAGCTAAATGCTTATGCAAACCTCGTTCTCACTCGAATTATCATAATTTGTCATTCCCTCCTCGCCAAGGGCTGACACAATTTTACCTCACGGGATATAGCGGCCGCGTTTTTCGAGACGCAGAGGCGATGCTGGGTATATTTGTTATTCACATATCAAGGTCCGCGACGGGGATCCTCGCAAATCCTTGTCACTGACCTTGGCGGGAGATTGAAATTGCGGTCGAAATCATAGCAGCTGGCGTAGAGATGCGATTCAAGTCACAAGGGAAATTGACCCGAATTTTTTTAAACAAAAGAACCATTCCAGGCATTGACGATTGTTATATTCCCGACGCGGAAGTTTTTTCTTTGTTGGGGGTTTTTGTGTTTTTTTTTTTTTTATTTATTGTTTACGAAATATCTTTTGTACGCTGTGAAATTGCTCATATTCAGGCAAATATTCGACGGGTGTTGTTTCGGTGAATCAAAATCCCGTTATTTGACGATTAGCTGCATATTTGTATTATTATAAGTATTCACGTCAACTCCGCTCTCGCTGTCGAGCAATCAATGCAAATCAATCGCAAAACAGTGAATCTTCGAGTTACAGCAGCGCGCTTGATGCCTCGATCAGCCGTACGAATTATTGCACGAAAAGTAACCATCTCGTAACGAAAATATTCGTAAGAATTAGATTGCGATATTGCTATCTGTGTGAAAAAATGTTTGAGTCGAAAGCTTTCGGTTAAAAACTTTCCGAACGGTGAATCACAATGGATTCATTTTGAGTGGATATAGAAGGTTTACGTATTGATTTTTTTTTTTGTGAAATTTGTACATCATGTATAAACTGAAATCTGTGGAGTTTTTTTCAGGCAAAGAAGTAATATTCATCCTTCTCTATAAGTCTGTTTCGCTAAACATGATTCTGCTATTATTACCACATTTCATTTCACACCGCATAACTATATTTGGTTTAGTATACCAATGAATTTTGATGCCTTGGTACTCGGACAGTGTTATACGACTATAATAATACCCTAGATCAATCAAAACAAATCCAATATCCAGTTGCATTTCTCGACATTTTCCGCGCGTGTTGCGTAAAATCCTACGAATATGGGAAAACGCAAATTGCGCGTCCCGCGATAATTCTGCGCTCATAGTCGTTAACTCCGATGCGATTCAAATGACAATGCATAAAAATTTCTAACAACACATTCCTCCGAGGAAATCAAATTTATTTTCATTCGTGAACAGCGCCGCGCGACGGAATTATAGACCGAGCGCTGCCGGGACAAAGCGCAAACAAACCGACAATGAAAGTGTCCAATTCCACGGGCACAATTCGTTCGGGGTAAAACTAATTTCCCATCTCTATTAGTTCGAGTGTATACCCTCATCGTCAAAGATAGGCTAACTCATTTGTCACCTAACCATAACTTCCGTCGGTCATATTTCATGGAAAATAGCATTGCTGCCCAGCGGCGAACCCGGGACGAAGAATAGAAGCCGGCTTCCGCGCTCCGTATCGGCGCTACGTGTATTCGACCACTTCTATAAAAGCAATTAGGCATTGAGTGTAGTCAAGTTTCAACGGCATGCACTGTCATGCAGAGAACTTACGGACAGGCATCAAGGGCGTAAAAGCCAACCTGTATACAGGCGATGTTGCCGTAAGACAACTTTAAGGAACTTGTAATGAGATTCAAAACTTGATACTCGGATGTTCGCTCGGTCCGCCAACTCGCCTTGTCTAGCGTATAATACCGCCTCTCTTTCACACTCCGCGTGTTTGGATTTCTTTTTTTAAAACCTAATCATCCCAAGCATGCATTTCTTAGGCGACTCGTGCGATCACACTTTCTTGTAATACTACGCGTCTGCGATTTACTATCCATATTTTATGCAGCATCCTGACGGGGCTTTTATAATCGAATGCGGCAATGATTTAGGTCCTTAACGAATTTTTGTAAGTCTGATACTGTCATTGTATTTATTTTAAACACGAGATTGCTGTATACTCAGTACTAAGTTTTTATAATTCTACTTTAATTCGTCCTTCGATATTGGGCGCACCTTACTAACAATTTTTAACAGTTTAACATCATGTTTTGGTCACGTTCGTAATCGAAGGCTGACGATATTTGCATTGAAAATAAATGACGCTAAATTGAGTTAATTTATAAATAGGAGCGATTAGCGATTAAAGGTGAAAATATCGTTGAAAGCGTATCTTCGAAGGAAGGAATATTTTCCTCCATTACAGGGGTATTTTCACTCGGCATACACAAAGCGGGGTTTCCATTGGCAACGCGCATATATTCAACGCTCCGAACCATCTCGTCGTCAATAATATTTTTTCAATACAATTAAGCGACTTGTTTGTACAATTTGAAAAGAAAAGAAACAAACAAAAAGTTGTAAAATAATTATGAATATACGGTCGCGAAGTAGTTGCAGATTATAATAATTGTATATAATAAAATGAAGGGAGGGGCTAAATTTTAGGTAAATTAAAACCGACGAATATAAATCTGGGCCAGATAATTACCGATAAAACTTTGCCCAGGAAATAATTCTTATTATAGCGTGCTGTGACTCACAACTCACCAGCTACTACCAGCCGACCCTAAGAAAAACTTGACACGCAGCTTTGACAAAGGTACCCACTAACGGAAGTCTAATCGTGAGTTTTGCGCAGCGGCGGAAGCCAGACTTCACCTGCACTACTCCTACTCACGCAAATTGATTATCTCAGATTTTAATATTCTCTTTGTTGAACTCTCGTTTCTGACTTTCCCTCTCTTTTCCCGCTTGCCACAGAAATGAAAAATTATTCCCCGAAGGTGAGAACGGAAAGATCGTAAATTGGTACTGTCACGGATGTGAAGAATTCAAATCGTGCTCATAATCATTGCTGCTAAACGGTTACACAACGATCTTATTTTCAACAGTATTTAGGTTTATGCTTCAGGCTTGCGCGGAATCGCATAAATTTCAAACAAATTCTGACTGCCAAATATAATCAAATTTCAAAGGCGAGCTACTGTACGCTGAGAAAAGAGGAAAGAAGAAACCTACCAGGAAAAATGAGAAATATGAAAATTGTTTGTACGGAGAGATTCTTGTAAATGACGGGTGGTTTGAAAACGCGTGTTAATTAAATAATGAAGTATTCAACGGCAGCCAAGCCAGAGAAACGCACCCTCGCCTGCATAACTTCCCGTCAGATAATCCGGCAACTAGAAATTCAAATTTTCCGCCAAAGTCTTGACGCAACCTTGTGATTACGCTCCCTGGATCAATCTCGCCAGTTCATTATTGAGAATGAACACAACCCTCCAGTGGGAAATAATCATGAACTTTCTCAAGCTTTACTACAACGATCACCATCCTTCCCTCTCCCCCTCCCCCTCTCTCGCCCCTCGAATATAACTTTGTATCGTTCCAAAATAGTGCCCGAAGATTAAAAAATGCGCGCATATGTTACGGTGAAATTGTTCGAACCATTGTATCGAGGCCATTCACACGAAGCCCCGATTTTTTGCCCCCTAGGATGTTGGGCGGCGTTGGAGGCCGACACCTCTCTACGCGCCGACGGGGCAGCAGTCCCATGGTGCGCGGGGGCGTGGGCCCGATGCCCTATGGGGCCCATCTGCTCCCGGGGGACGCCGCCGCGGTCCCTCCGGATGGACCCAGGTATACCCGCCGACGCCGGGCTGTCACAACCAGCGACCACAAGAGCTGTGCACTTATCCAGACCAGGCTCAAGCTGGGGGACATCATGTGAGTACCCATATAACACACTGGCGTCTCTGAATATGCATGGAAACGTGACGTTTGTTCGTTTCAGGAGGTTACCATAGATTTATGTGTGGTGTTTCGTATGGATTTCACCCGAATTCGGGTCTAGGCACGAATCGTTTGTTAAAAATTCAATTTTCATTTGTGTCTATCAAGCTTAACGACGTAAATTAAGGGTCTCGTATAATCAGGTAATATTTTTTCTATTTTTTGACAAAAAATACAATTTTGTAACGGTGTCAAATGAACTATCGAATTACACAGATTTTTTTGTATCTTACAGATATACGAGTCTATCCGCTGTATATCTGATTCAATATTTGTTTAAATAAGAAAAGAAAAAATATGACCTGTTTATTTTTGCGGGTTTTCTTGACTTTATACGCGTATACGGAGAAAAAATCAAATTTCATCGCAAGAGTAAATTTACGAATAAATAAGGGATACATAAGGTATTTCACAACTTAAAAATTTGGGAATATTATTTTTAGGAAATTGTATTTCGAATCCGGGAGATTCGCGGCTGCTATTACTTTGCTCGTGCAATTATAATTTCTGGTCATGTTGGGTACGTACGAGGGTATAAAGGGCGATAAAGTAATATCCACCATATTTTAACCAGTGATTTCAGTATCAAAAGAATACAGCTTTCGCCTCACGGATTTTGATACATTCCGAGTGAAAATAATTCGTTTTAAGAGGTAGAGACCGCGTCGCTCGTCAAAGACCTTTGATACTTGGCCGGGAAATTGGTCCAATCACATGGTTCCGTATACCGTTTGTAGATTAAATGTGAAAGATGAAATTTGTCTCAACTTTGTACGAAACTTGGAAATAATGTCGCTGATCAATGGAAACAGACGAATTCAAAGGAGGGATAATTTTCTTAATGCCGCGAAGAGAAGGTCAAATCTACATAAATTTTTGTGATTTTCTAGCTGGTACAACGACAATTTTCATCAATAAATCCTCGCGGTAACCTTGCCTTGAGAAATTTCTGTAGCGATTTGTAATGCAAGAATCTCCGCTAAAAGCACGCGAACGTCGATCGCGCAGATTTCAGCGAAGAACGGAAAAGCTTGAACCTCATCCCGTGCCACGACCGTCGGTAAAACGGATTCAGAGCTTTTCTTACACATGTATCTAAAAGCTCGCTCTGCAGGAAACTACCGCATCGGCTGCGACGGTATTCCGCGAGCTTTTCACCGATGGTAACAAATTACAAAGCCTTACCAAGGAAGGATAGAGAATACAATTACAACATCGTTTTCCCAGGGGTAAATTGACTCTTACCTATCTTTGTTCTTTCACAATTTTCCCTGCTCAGTCGTTCTTTGTGGAAAATTTTACCTCGGGAGTGCAGAAATTTTCGAGCACGCAAACCGGGGTGATCGATTACATACATCCGTGCGATATTCGAAGCTTCTGCAATTCGCCGAGAGTGCCGCAAGCTGGCGCCAAATCGCTGTCTGACCCAGACATTACTCTTACTACTGCAACTCGAATTAACATCCGACGCTCGCGGTAAGGTGTTCGCCCTGCTGTACCTAGCGGATAGTTAAATGCGTCGACGAATGACAGTATCGATCACACCTTCGATCGTTTCTTCTTACTTTATGTTTTTAGCTCAGACTGTCGTTGCCCGTTACGTAAAGTTCAATTATTCTGCCCAAGTACTGCAGTAAAGCCTCCAGATTTACTCGTAATATACAGCCAATTAGGTCTACGTATACTTGCGGCTGAATGTGCTTCATTATGATTCTCTTCATTTACCATTTTTCGGACTTCGGAACACTTCTTTTCTAGTTCAATAGTTATTTGCTTCGTTGTATTGCCTTGACCGCCTAGTCAGACTGATATTTGAACCTAATTATAGTTTGCTCATTTTTTAAATTTTTATATAACGCATCTGAGCAATTTTTTGAATTGGCGGTTTACAAACAGTGTAAAGCGTATTACTAAATATACAATATTTCGACAAGCTATGTGTTTCTCATATTTATTTTACTAGACTACATGAGACTTAGTGCAAAATTCTTCGTCGAAACTGTGTGATGTAGGATGATACTCTGTTCTCACATTATTCCCGTTGGGATAGTGCTTGTAGTATTTATATGTCATATTCTACGTTTCACAATCAGTTGGAATTTCATTGAGGAATGGCCCGAATGCACACATACATTATACATACCTATTCGTCTTTGTTCAGTCACCTCTAAAGTGGCAGGTTTCGTTCGACGCGCGATTTGGTTCTCTTCCTTTTTCACATTTGATTAAGAAATATTGTTTTTCCCGACAAATTTATAGCTCGTTGAAAAAAGATGCGAGAAGGAATGTCTTAAATTCCGGTAATCGCAGACTTACCGTGGCGAAAAATGCATGGTTTTTGAGATCAATGTACGCACACCAGTTTTCTACACCTAAAAATCTGCATTATAATTCGTTTTTGACCGTATGCGGAAAGGCTGGAGAACAAAAGTACATACATCTTAACACGGATTAAAAATTCCCCACCCTCCGTAAAGTACTCGAAGTAGGTTACAGTGTAAATTCGGCGTTGTGACTCGAAGCGGCCATCGATATTGCAATGCGTTGGTTACATTTACACCCGCAGCTCAACTGTACTGCCGCTAATGTGCATTATACATACGCGTATATCGGGTGACCGTTGAAGCGAAGCTGAAATAAAAAGCTCGACTTGCTATACGGGGGCAGCAAAGGCAAGCAAGCAAGCTGGCAAGCAAGCTGGCAAGCAAGCTAGCTAGCAGGCAGTCGGCAGGCAGCAGGCAGGAGAGAGGCGCCCTGGCGTCGTGAATCAATACCCGCATTGCGCGTGGCGTCTCTCTATCCCTCTTTCTCGGCCTATCCGGCTCGTACGTCTCTCTCCGTCTGGGAGCCACGAGGAGACAAGAGAAAGTGACGAGACGCATTCGAATACGAGGATGCCGATCAGGCTGATATAAATGCAGGCTTACATCCCCCTGCCCCCTCCCTTATCAAGCCCCGAACAGGGGTGGCTGGGGCGAAACGGTCAACCGAGCGAAATTTTGCAACGTATTTACACGCGAGGGGAAGACGTAGTTTAAAAATTTCGAAATCTTATGGTTAATGTTCAAGATACTTAATTATTGATGGGAAATTTTTATGAAATATGTATATTAACTGGGCGGAATCAATCGAGGTAACTTGAATCATTGGAAATCACAGCGAATCGCTTGAAATCGCTTGGTATCTGTGAAGAAGTCGCGTGGCGAAGCGTTGGAAATCGTGAAAATTGTTGTTGTGAGGATTGTGGTAAACGTCGCATGGTTAAAATTTATTAACATTCTAGAGATTTCCATTTAATTCCGACGATTTTTCAACATTCCGGGTGATTTGTAGTGATTTGTTGTGATTCAACGTGATATGGTCCTATCTGGAAACCGCTGAAAATCGCTTAGAACGTTAGGAAATCATTGAAAATCAGAGGTTACATTGGAAATTAATCGAAATTGCACGACGAGGTAGAAATGAATAGGAATCACAGGAAGTCAATATTAATGTATCGGAATCATTCATGTGATTTTCAAGTAAATGGCTCCTCGAAATTACATACATGTATTACAAAGTATTCACAGCAGTTTTCAAACCAAGAACATCTGGGAAATCAAGAATATAAACAAAAATCGCGTCAATTTTTGCTAACTATTTTCTGTACTCATTTCCTTTTCACCCAAAGAGTTTTGATGATTTTTTGAACTTGTTATCCTTCAGTAACGTAGGAAAAGTAGAATAATCAGGATTTCGATCACCAGTCGGTTTTCCTCGCGATTTCCAATTTTCAACTAAAGTACCGTTATTGTCCCGGTCTCCCCCTATACATTATCTTCCAACTCTTTAATGAAATGGATTTTCACTCACCGACGTTATAATTCCTTTCAAGTTAAAATCTTTTCCTATTTGTTGATCATATTTTCTAGCACAGCGTTACATAGATTAAAAAAAACGAAAAGATAAAAATGAGAAAGTTAAATTATAAAGTTCTGATAATCAGTAGAAGGAGATCTTACAATAGTTGAGCAATTCGCAAAGTGCACTCAGGTTCTTGATGCTGTAGGAAATTTTATTTTAGAAAAATATATAACTTGACCGCGACGATATTTTCCCTTTTCCATGACCGCCTCCGGATTAACGAATGCGTCTTTTATCAAGTATGGATATAATTACGCAGGTACACGATCAATCAATATAATTCTGCCATATGTACATGCCTATAGTTGCTCGTACAACGATGAGGTTACGAGGAAAATATTTTACGAGGCACAAAACGCGCGTGTCTCATACCCGTGTACGTTATACGCAACCGTCATCTAAGCCTCTACCTTTTGTATTATAACGCTAAACAAGCGAAGGTCGACGATTCAATTTGATCGCGTGTCTAGTGGTTACAATTATTGTCATTTTTGTTTTAATTATTTACTTTTCATTCGTACATTCGCCAATATCCGGCATGAATCTGTCGGCATTCGTTATAAAAATTTGCTGTTACTATAATATGCAATTGTAGATAGCAATTATTTCCCATGTATATCATTCGCAGTTGCTCCCCGATCTTGATGCATATTTATTACGAGCTCTTCCGACGCTGTACAATGCAAGGAACTTCGCCCATCGTCGTGCACTCTGTGAAAATATTTTTATCCACCCTTTTCCTAACGCGAGATTCTGATCTAATCATTCGATTGATTAGTCAAAGGCTTTGTGACGTCACGCATACCGAGCTAGCCTGCCGGTCGAGTTCAGGTGAAACCTACCTCAAGGCTCGCACACAGCAAGTACAGGGTTGATTAGTTTCAAAAATATAACACTCCCTGCAGTTTTTCCCGTTCGCCGCAATTTTGCCTACGTCATAATATTCACAACAAGTATATTCCGTTTACGCGCATGCTCTTGTCACCCGTTATATTTTCACCACGTTGTTTTTTTTTTCGTCCTGTTTATATCAAGTCGCCTATCGCGGATTTACGCGAGTTCCAACGTACGTACGTTGCACCCGCTTCCGGCCGCTTTAGGGCTTCTTGGGTCAATCCATCCGAACCCTATTAGGTCTGGTGCAATGGGCTCGCGCGTTTTGAACCGCGTGAAGGATTACTTGTTCATCTGCGAGTAGCGTGAAGAATATTTTTCAATCGTTATCGTGTCAGGTGATTCCTTTCTTTACTATTCCTCCCGAATCTCCTCCGCCCTCTCCCTCCTTCCCTTCCTCACACAAGTGAATCAAACGGACCGGGATCGATCCTTAGATCACAATTATTGCCGCCGCAGATGGACTTCCGTAAATCTGCAGTTTCAATTTTATCCGCCGGAATACTGTAATGAATATGTAGCGCCAGGCCGGTTCGTTTCTCGCAAACGACCAACCGAAGTATGAAAATTTCTTTTTTCAGGCAATCGAGGTCGCAGTTCCGTACAGCGTGAAGGGACGGGGGATGGGGGGGGGGGGGGGTCTAGTGAACGTCAGCCCGAAGCGGCGATATTCTCGTTGGCAAGATTATGAGTTGTTTTTCTTTTTCTATAATAGTACCGAACGTTATACATATCAATGGCTAGGTACAATACGTACAGGTATGCATGCACATGATAGGTGTCCCCAGCTTGACGTTTCAATTACCCCGTGTGATGCATTGATGAGAACAATAATAGGTAAGCGCTTTTTGCCGCGTACCTACATCCTAGGTGTGCATTTATCGCATACTGTTGCATGTACGCTTTTAATACAATGCGAGTACGTACACGTGGTGCTCGGATCCGTAGGTGGCGCACGTACGTACGTGCCTCACACATGTGCGGAGAGTGCATCATGATCATCAACGCCTCGGATATGCCGCGTAGAGCAGCGATGAAAAGAGTGTCTTGCGTGTAACACAGATGTGCAGCGTGCGATATAACGCGGTAGGGCGAATGTGTTTTCAACACGAAGACGAGGCTAGGCAGGCAGGGAAATACGTGCAGCCGGCTGATGGCCGGACGCGGACGGCGAGAGAAGGAGGAGCAGGAGGAAAAAGGGAAAGAGGCGAAGGCAGCACCCTGCAGGGGAGAGTTCGATGTCCTACATTTTCTCCCTCCTGGGTAGCTGCCTCCGTCCCCAGACTTCCAGCCCTCCCCCTACCAACCCCCTCCTCTCTTCGACTCCTCATCCCTTCCGCGTACCTGCAGGTTACCTCCTCTTTCATCCACCCGCGCCCCCAACCCCTTCTTCTCCCTTTTTCGCCCCATCTCGTGGCGCCTCTTGCCTCCGGCCTCGCGGATCCCATCGGGAACGAAGAAGAGATGAATAAGGGGTTGCCTCTCAGACTTCGAGTGAAGTATACCTCGTTGCATTTATTGTTCCCCCGTGCAGTTTCGCAGTGTTGTTATATACCTGCATCAGGGATTTATAATTCGAGCGATTACGAGAGAGCTCTCTACATTTCGTTGTTGTTGTTGTTTTTTTTTTTTGTTTTTTTTTTTAGAGTTTTTTTTTTCCATTTTGCTTACATTATATTTCTTTGTTCATCTTCTGTTTTCAATTTAACAATATCCTCATGTACCGCAACCGTTATTGTTATAGCAAAGGGATCGGAGATTATTGTTTTTTCTTTCAATTTCTTTTTTGTCCTAACAAGAAAATAATTACAACTCTTCATAAGTACTGCCGTCAACATTAGCGGGGCTTAAACTCGTATCGCAAAACCTTATCTTAACTTGTGCGACGATTTTCAATTATATTTTATACGTGTACAATTAAGTCACTTCCAAGGGAAACAATGTACTGTAAGGTAAGGTAGGCAGAGTTACAACAACTTGGTAGAATGGCAACAAGGAAAGAGGATAGACATGGTTACGTATTCGTTGTCAGCGATACAGATACGCATTAAAACTAATCACGGACTGGTTTTGTGTTAATTAAATTTTCACTATTATAATCGAAAATTGCTCAATCGACCGATCAAATATCGGAGCATTAAAGTTTCATTTATATTGTTTAACGATAATGCGTTTTTACAAAGCCTCATAATATTTGCATGCCTGGGACCGGCGAATTCTCTTCGATGAGAGAGGAAAGAAAAAAGAAACTCACACCACGAGCAACAAAAATCCTACACCGAATCCGTTATATCCAGTAGTAGCGTTGATTTTGAGGAATCTCGGTTAATGCATGTACCATACCCCGGAAGATTCGTTTGAAAATAATAATGTACCTATCAAATACATCGTTGAGGTAGCCTGCAGGTACGGGAAACTTGACCGAGTTCAAACCCCGATCGTGGTGCATGGCGACCCAGATTCGCGTTTTCCCTCCCCCTCCCTGTCAACCCCTAACCGTCCTAACCTCACCCGAGTCACCCCTGCTGGCTGTTAGCTTCTTTACCCCGTCGTATTCGTTCTTCCCCCCTGATCTCATGCCATGCCTTGGAAACACCGTGCTATTTTTGCTGTTTTAAAAATCAAGAAACGATCGTCGTCATTAACGCTTCGCGCAGCGGAGGAATTTTCATTATGGAAAAAAGTTATCCGGAAAAGCGGCGTGACGACGTATTTTCCTCGACAGGCGTGGAGGATACCCCGAAGTGGTTTATAATTCTTCTAGAATCTGGAACTGGAAATACGTTGTTGTTGGTTTTTTTGTTTTCTTTATTTTTTCTTCTTCGAGTACTTATTGTTGGTCGTATTTTTTATTTTGTTACCTAAAATAACCAGTTTGTTAGGTAACAATTGGCTATAGATGGTCTAGGAAAACAAAGTTCGACGACTCGAAGGAGTCTAGTTAAGCCAGTCATATATCACTAGTAATTACTAAGCTTACTGGACTCGACTGCTCTTCGTGCTTAGTAATTAGACCAATTTACCAAAAGTTTCGGTGACATTATAAATTTTCCTATAACCCTCGTCGTCTGATTCGACGTTCTTACTGCCAAGTTTTGTCCCCGTTCCGTGTAGGTAGGTACCTAAGATATTTCTCATTTACCGAAAAGTACATATCAGCGATTATGTCTACCGCAATTCTTGCACACTCTTGCAACAAAGTGCGGAATAATTTCAATGGCACGAGGTGAAACGTTAGTTGCTCTTTTTTTTTTTTTTTGTAAAATTATTACAATGTTCCTACCACCGTGTACTTCGCCATCTGAAAAATCAGACTGAATCTGATTGCCGTAAATCCATTATTCTCTGGGTCATATAGTGCACCACAACGTACGTTTTCCACCCCCAAAAAACTCAGAAAGGCACAATCGTAGCAGTATGGTTGAGTCAAGCTGAAATGATCCCTGAGTCATTGTGTATGCTATAGAATAAACAAACAGCAATGTTGAAATGCAATAAAGCTTAAACGTATTTATTGTTAGTTTGTAAGCTGTTAAACGTGCGATCGTTTATATACAGATATCGTAATTATACTGTCCATCATTTATACACGCGCTGCAGGTTATCCGAATGGTTAAAGTTTTCGCAGAATTTACATACCGATTAACTCTCTCAGGGACAAGTAAATACCAGATTCTCTACAAGAAATCACTGAGTCTGTTACACATTACAACCGACCTCGCGACGTGCGGTTTAAAAACTTGAAGCACCCGATAATCCGAGCTTTCACGAGGTATTTAACGGCATCGTCACCCGCCTGTCATCGTTACCTGTTTAGCTGCTCTATATTTATATGGTACATGACGTGTTTTTCCGTTGAAAAATGCAGGTACAGTTTAGTCTATGATATATGAGAACATTTGCAATTTATTAAAAAGCTTCTTTTCAACGAATTGCGGGCACGGTGTCGACTGAAACTGTACGGAGTGTCACGTTACTCGCGGACAGTAAATCCGTAGCAATGTTATGTATGAATAATGAGGCTACTCACAATCAGTGAAAATAAATGAAATTTCTTCACCCCGTACTGTACAGTGACGAAGCTATGATGCAACAACATTTTTCCATATCTCCGATCTACTCGACGTTTCAAACTCGAGGATTTTTAGGATCAGTGTTACGGATCTGAACTCAAAGTACATAAGTTCAGAAAAGGCTGACTGGATCCGAACATACAATTTTTTAAGTTTTAATTTCTGAAAAACCTCCAATTACCAAAGTTTCGTTCAAATCAAGTAACTTCTTGCATTTTGAATTCCCAAATTTGGAGTTCAGATTCTTGATCCGCAACCTGTGAAAATTTGCTATATCGAAATATCGAGTAAATCGAAGGCAAGGTAAATGTTGTCGCTTCGTCTGCTCAATTCGATAGAGAAATTTCCCTGCCATTTTACTATTCATGTTTTTCACGCACGTCACTGCCGTGCAAAAGTTTCCACTGCAGGGTGTTGATTGTCGTGTTTTGTTAACCGAGACTTGCATACAGTGCAAGTCGTTAAGTTAATCATGGGTATCGCATGCCGACTCTCTTTTCCGGAGGGGGTGAGCGCCTCATGCCAGAACTACGGAACCATAGAATCCACCTTCAAGGTTCGAACTTCCAACGAGGCCGTCGACGAATGTGGAGCACTGGGTCACCGCACTCCCGCAACCCGGAGCCGAAGAACCGCGATGCATACGCGACGAATTACAACGTGATTTGACCTCCCATCGCGACTACCTACCGGCCGCGAGGTTCGACCACCCTCCCCATTTTCACCCCTACACGTCCGTAGTTGAAAATTACTCGGTCGAAAAATACTTGTTTCGTTCGATTTTCATCTCCCTGTAGCTGTCGGCGGCCGGATTTTTTCTGTTTTTTTTTTCTTTTTGTTTTTGTTTTTTGGATATACGGTGTGTTCCGGGTTGGGGTATTCATAGGAATGCCTAATTAATTCTCACCAGTCAATCAAAGTCCGCGACATCACATGCATGCTCGGTTTTCATGGTATACGTGAGGTTGAGCAGGTCACGGAAACGTTTAATCCTCCAAAAGGTGATATCTTTTCACTCTTTTTATTTTCACTTTATTTTAATTTTTCATACCGTGGATCGAGTTCGGAGGTGCATATATTGTGTCGTATGTATAGGTTGATTTTCGACCCAATTAGCCCAGCTTCACATTCTGCGCAGGTAAATTATCGAATGAATACTTCTTGTATAACCTACATCTACCATTCACGAACGATAAACTAATGAAAAGTAAAAAACTGAAGGGTCAAACTAGTACGTGCTTGGAGGATTCCAATCGATATATCAATTCGCAATAAAACTTTTTAGTCCATGGCTGCAGGTTTACTGTTTAAAAAAAAAACTTTATGTTGCAATTGCCCGGGTCATTTGCTAATATCTTGCATCGGTGAATTTTTCACGATGCGTGACATAGCTCATTTTACAGTTCCCGTTAATATACCAGCCCTCTGCAGCGTGCCTGCACTCGAAACACAAAAGAAGAAACTACTTTGTTTAGTCGACATGAAAGTCGGTGTATTCAGAATTAAATCTATCACGGCTTATTACTCTATTTATACTCCGAAAATTACGATCGTGCGTGCGTAAGTCGAGACCGCAATGACAAACCGTTCAAATTCATTCCTCATTTGGTTTTCACAAGACGTCTATGTGTACGTGGTACGTGGTGTATATATATAATTTAACTATAATTTATAATTTCGGAGTGTAATTTTTTAATAACGTAAAGTTTGTGGTTGGGCAAAGAGGGACGAAAAGCTGTAGATTGAAAATCGCATACGTGAATTAATAACGATGTATAAATACTCGATGAGGATTGTTGGCGTGATGAAAATTTGCAGCTTTTAGGGAAATTTCTCAACGGCTTAACACGTGGCTCGTCGGGTCTGAGCTACGCCCCTAAATTTCGGTCCTCTTCCTACGTTCCTTCGCCTATCTCGACGGGCGCATGCCTCGCAACCCCGCGCAGTATCGGTTAAACATACACCCTCGAAGAAGCCCTCTCACCGAACCTTCCCTCCCAACGCACACCTCCGCAACCGCTGCGTATCCGATGACATCTGGCGACAATCCGGCAAACGAATCAAGAGCTTTTCCCAGCGTTGACCTGCAAGCGCGCGAGCTTATTTCAAATCAAACGAGAACCACCCCTAACTGGTCAGTCTTCCGAATATTTCGCCTCTGTTGAGTCGTAAGACAACAATCATTGTTTCATGAACTGATCGATAGCAAACTGATTCCAAGACGTTTGAAACAACAAAATTTACCCCGTGCCGATTTTGGAGACAAATTTTTTTTTTTTTTTTAGTTTACACTTATTCCAAGGAATTAAAAACGCGGAGAACGATCGTTTCGTATTCTATTGAGATGAAAAATGCGGGAGTGGCTAATAAAATAATCAGCTGATCGATTGTGGCGAATTATATGTACAAGAATACCTTAAGGGACAGATATTACAAGTGCGTGCAAGTTGTTGGCAGGCTTTTTGCCCAGACTTAACGAGGAGGGTGAAAAGCGAATTCGACTGCAAACCAAAGCCGGCGACTTCCTTCCAGTGGCGATTATTCCGCCACGAGATGGCGTCGACTCCGTCTCTGCGCCTGATCCCACGTGAGCTTTGCCGCGAGGGGGGGAGGGGCGCCCCGTTTTGATACGGCACTGCGGTTCGCGAGTGACAGAGCCCTCGGAGGGTAGAAAGAGGGAGGTACGAGGGTGGCGGAGCGAGCGAGGGAGTAGAGTGAATGAGAGACTGAGAGAGAAATACTTTGTCGAGTAGAGGCACCGTCCGACCGTCCCAGCGGCCACGAGCGAACGGCTCGAGTAGAGATAGTGTCAGACTTTCTACCAGACTGAGGGGCTTTTACGGGGACGGAATCGAGGCAAGCTCTCGCGAACGGGTGCTATGCACAGATACAGTGGTGGATAAAGTGCGTGGAGTGTTTACGACGGTGTGAACGAAGTGTAAAATAGGTGCAGGTTGAAAGTGCTTGCCGGATCAGCCAGCAGATACGCCAGCGGGGCAGAGTCCTGAACGCATGTAGGAACATGGCCGCATCTAGCCCCTGCCTCCCTCTAGAGGTGAGTGACGTACGGAATATCACCCAAAAACTACACTGCTAGGCGATTTTTAGCCATGGGCAGTCGGGGGAATCGTAAGAAAAAATCAGGGATTTTTGGGCGTAGAATTTTAGCCTTGTTTCGCACTGGAGCACCGAATTATTCGGACCATGTACACCGTGCCATCGCGAAAGCGTTGGAAAAGAAATGAAATCCCCATTCGTCTGTGGGTGAAAATTGATAATTATGGGTAAAATCGGAGCGCTGGATTTTACCGTATACATTTTACTACGATCGAAACGCAGGCTTGACAGTTGTCGTTTTTTCTTTTGTAACTTTTTTTTTCTTGAGGAGATATTACACGCTTATTTCTTCTCAGGTCGTTCGAGTCGGAGCAGAGGGAAAATAAATTTCATGCCAAGTTCTCTTTGGCTTCGGGGAAACCGCCCAGAAAAGCGTACGCGAAAACGCGCTGCATACGCTAGATTTCGATATTGGAAAATTCGGTCAAATTTTTTTTCTCTCTTTAGGTTATACGAAAAGGCGCTATTTTATTTTCGAACCTAATTTGCCCAGAATTTTACGATGTTTCGATGTGTTAAACGGATTCGTTCGCTTGTTCGCATTCAATATACTGGACAAAATAGTACATACTTTAGTATTTTGAAAAGGGTTACTATACGAATAATTTTATTGCATATTTACTAGAGAAAATGAACAATTAATACAATTGTTTCAAATTTTCGTCGAACGGTGAAAAAGTTAATTACGAAATTACGAGTTTTAAATATCACGCGTTATTGAATCATCTGAGAATGATTGAGAACTGCGTTGAAACGATCGCGTAAAAATCAGTATACCAGCGAATAAGAATCCGTTTGAAGTTATATTCGTTTGGAATGATTTTTCCTTTTTCCGCTCAACGAAATTCTCTCTGGAATTCAATGTTACACTCGCTTATATTGAAACAAATAAACAACCACCATTTATTCGACCATTAATTTTATCGTTTTCATTACAGCGTCTGAACGTTCCACATTACGTGATCGGCGTAAAGACATACGAGTGTGTTAACATTGCCGTGCAGTATTTAACCTGAAAAAAAAAACAGATTTATGTGCGAACAGAATTTCATCGCGCGCTTGTGCAATGCCGGTTACCTCGGGTCCAACTAGTTTTCATAAAGTTTTTTTTTTTTTTGGCAGCTTTGAATTACCCAAAATAGTTTTTTAAATGTCAGATATTTGACGAATGCTCTCCCTCTCCTTCTTCGCTTTTTTTCTCCCAGAAGGTATCGCATCAAATAATATGGATCTTCTCAATTAAATGCAAAATGACGCAACGACGAAGGTGAACGTTAGTTTTTTATAGCCATGCCCTGAACATCCCGCACGCATCAATCTATTTCACCGAGTTTTTACCGACTGCGCAAACAGGCATATATCTATACATACCTATATACCTATATACCGTATGTATATATATATAGCGACACCGAGGAAGAATTGCGCGAATAGGATTTGACGTTCGCTGTCAAGATTATACAGGATTTCAGTGGGGCTCGAATGGCCATGAATGACTACTGTCCGAGCACCGTTATACGCGCTAATACACTCCGCAGGCAATTGATCAGCCATTTTGAAAACATCGTCTTGTAAAAAGGAGACGAGTTAGTTCTCTCGTTTGTATTTTTTTTATTTTTCTTGTCTTCTCATTTCACCGAAAATGAAACATTCCGACGTAGATTACGAGCCTGAAGAACGACACGCTTGTGATCAGAAAGAAATCACCGCGGAGGAACACAATCCTTTAGGCATGTTTTTGTTCGACTAATTTCAATTGTTTTTCACTAGTTATCCACAGGGAATATCGTTATTGCCGATTGCTTCGATTCGTGCTCCTTCACGTCGATTCGCAATTTTACGCTCACGGTATCAATCGTAGAGATTGAGTAGCTCGCATTTCCACGTCGACCTACATACGCAACAATACCTACGTTGACTGTGTCCGTATAAGCGGGCGCACCGCATCTATTACGATACGTACATACGCGCTGGTCATAGGCGGGGAATAGCGTTAGGAAAGCGCGATGCAGAATCGTGAGTAATTAGCGGCTTCCACCACGTTTTTTGTCCCCATCTCCTCTTTTGTGCCTACGCCTTTCTCCGTTTCCTCTTTCCACTATGTGGGAACGATAAGCGTATATAAAATCGTACCGTGAAACAACACCCTTGATGCTCTTCGCGACAAGAGGGGAAATCGGCACCCGTCGAATATGACGATGCTTGTTGCGTTTCGGCAGGTCTTCATTTCGTCACGTAATAAGCGGAGAATTTTTCAGCCCTGCGCACGTTTATGAGCCGTTTGCAGGAATGTGCCTATATTACACCACGCTGTATATCCGGCGTTTAGCCTAGGCTTGATTTTATGCTAAAAATATGCAAACGCATCGAATCATTCGAGATTTATCGGTAAAATGGATAAGGTTACTGGACATGCGAAGGACACCTTGCATGTAATTGATGCGTAGCATACGACGTTGTCACGCACATTATATGCATATATGTATAGGCATGACCCCGTTCCGTTGGCATTCCTGCGCCAGTGAATCGCCACGTGATGTTTTGTGAGGGGTTGATTTCAGTTGGCAGGACTGACTCCGCTCTATACAGGTTCGACTAAAGTATAGAAGCTTCCCGAGGGTGGAAGGAGCGACTGGCGTTTGGAAGGGGGTTGCCGGTGGTGGAGGAGACGAGCCGGGAGAGGGGGAAGGCGCCATGAATGAACGATCAATAGATATATAGCGGTTACTTGCCCTTAGAGCCGGTATTTTTGCGTATTATTTTTCAAATATTTTTTTACTTCACGCTTTATGTACGTTCGTTGCAAACTGATTGAAAGGCGAGACACTTCACTAACCACTTATATAATTTCTCTGATCGATTATCAGTATTATACGGAAAATCCCTGAAATTCGTCCATTGGCGCCACGTAGGCGAACCTCGTGTCGCGCCAACCAGACGCTATTTTTTTGCCAATCGATGCGCCTTTCGTTGCGAAATAAAAATGGGAAATTAAATAGCTTTAACTGTGAGATATCTTATCTATGCGTATAATGTACGCTATTTCGATCCTCTTAGAAATTTTAATTACGATTTGGGTGCAGCGTACATTACTTATGACGGAAAGTGGCATCGATGATGATACTTGAATATTATTTTAATGATCAATAATCCGAGTCGAGCTGCAGATGGAAACGAGAAATATTCCGTTTTTCAATAAAGATCGATGGAAACATAATTGGACGCCATACGCGTGAGTGATTTTTGTCCAATTAATTGGGACAATGGTTATTGGATGCCTCGATCGCCGATTACTATATTACCGTTAATTTTATACGTAGGTACCATACGCACTTCGAATTATCGAACAAATGTTTTTAATATTGCCAGGGTCTTTATATAATTCTAGGGTTAAATCATCGCACTCGCCGCGTGTAAAAAATTAAACCGAAAGCATTTTCCCTTGGTCGTATTTTGTGCACGGAATAAAATTGAGTTCAATTCTGGAATCCAGATGCCAGTAAATGTCGCATTTCAACACGTTGAGGTCTTGGATCAAAATTAATGTCCTACAAGTATTCATATTACTTATTTATTTTCTCGTGACAATGAAACTCTTTGTGCTCGGTCAAATTCTGCCGGAACAGCGAAGAAGTAGGGACACGTATGCAATCAGGCATTTAAGGGAAAACTCCACAGTTCGGTCCGTCTGTCTGTCCAACGACGTTTGCTACTACTGAAATCTAGCGCAGTCTCACGCAGCCTTCGTCAAGTGGTAACACCACGTGCATTGTCAGACGGCTGAATTCTTCGCGGTTATCTATAATCAGGGATAACTTCATCTCAAAGTGAACAGACGATGTGTAGCTGTGACTTTATTTTGATCGTGAAAAATGTCTCTCGTTAACTGAGAGGTTGATTAACGAGGTCGGTTCACCAAAAAACCATACTTTTTATTAGTTTTATTACGTGATAATCGTACACGGTGCATTTATTAATTTATGATATTCGTAAGATACGAAGATCTCTTCAAAAATACGAACCTAAAATATTCCCGAATTATAAACAAAAGCTTTTGTATTCTAACACCGTTTCAAATCTCTTCAAAATTGTTGAAAATCGGTTGGATGTAAGGTTAAATTACATTCTACGAAGGATTATTTTATTCAGAAGATTATTATCGACAGTCAGTACGTTTTTTTTTTTTGTCATGTTGGCATGTTGAGTATTTACTTTCACAACATTACACCGACATTGATTTGATCAGTAAATGGCAATATTGAGTTGATTATTGAAAAAAAAAGAAACTATGTTTCAGTGACTATGTAAAAAATAGTCTTCTGACCGAAAATTAGTCATCGTAGAATGTAATCAAATGAATCTACGTTTTTGAAAATCTTGAAACGATGGTTTATAATTCCAGCATTATATATTTTTATTCTTAAAAAGATCTTCGCAGCTTATATATATATATGATATTTTGATAAATACTCAATGTACGACTACCTCGTAATACAATTAATGAAACTTTTCAATGTTTGGCTAACCAACCTTCTTAACTGAACAGTTATTACGTGGTGTTGCTCATTTCCTTCATATTTTTTGTTTAACTATCGTACAAAGTACGTTCCGATTCTCATGTGATTGAAAGTTGTTTTTCTATGATTGGTATTTCTTCAATTTCCGTTTTACTTTTGGGACTTTATAAATCTTTCAAGGTCACTTGTCGAAACCTTGTAGCACGATCTGTCTTTACCGCCATCACAAACGCGAGGAAAATTTGTAAAACGGTCTAGAACAGTTATCATTCGGAACATTTAGTAGATAGTGTGGGAATATGACTAGCTTACGGATTAAAATAATGTACGCGTTAACCCTGTATAGGAAACACGGAATAGGGATTATACGAGCGTATTACGGCGGCTGACCCAACCTCGGCTATACTACTTGGCAAGTAGCGGAGGCACAGTGACGACCGCCGTTTGACCTTAAGGCGCATTCCGAGAAGAGACTTAAATCAAAGTACGAGAAATATACGCATCCACGTGTCGAGGATAGTCGAAATTGGAGGACGGGGTTTCACGTTAGGTACGAAAATATATTTCTGCTCAATTCGATAACAATATTAATTATAATCTCTACGGCATTTTTACTGCTGCTGCACCGTTAGCGTCGTTAGCGCTTTATACGTAATTGACCCCAATTTTTTACCTGTTTGGTATTCATTTGCATTTTTGCATGGGTTGAAATACAGCTACGCGGGACAAGAAAATGGCACATCGTTACTCGTGACCTATCTGCATCAAATTATTCCCGACAATTGTACCGTATAACGTGCATGGCTCCGTATCGAATTGTACGAGTGGAATTTCCACACTCTGTTACACATACGCGTGTCATGTTTCCAGCACGATATGGCCTACAGAAGGAGGGTAAATTGCATAAGCGTAAAAAAGATCAAGATTCGGGATCGTTGATGCTTTCGACGAGCGGACAACGAATCTGGGCGTGTTTTTAATTCTCGTATCGATTCGATCGAAGAAGCGCTAACCAACCCTGTACAGAACTCTTTCTACCTCTAACCGGGAAATATAGATATATATATATCGGTTGTAGGGAAACCTGCAGTACTAGTTATCCCACCCACGCAGTTCAGACGACAGGAATTCGCCAAGGGCGCGGTTACGGAATCACCCAGAGCCGTGTATGGTAGTAGCAATAGTATTAGTAGTAGTAGCAGTAGTAATAGTGGTGGTAGCATCAGCAGCGTGGCGCCTTCGGTCCGGGCAGATCTGAAAAGCCAGCCTCAATTCAATCGCTCCCTACATCGTCGGTATATACTTGCCAAAAATCAAGACGGAGAACCGGCTGCGTGGGCACGACTCTAGCCAAGCTGGCGTCTTTCGGATCTTCCAAATGCCATATAGAATTTAAGCCGTGGCGCCATGGCGTCACCGCGGTTAGATATAGAGATTCGCGAGGCGGACGATACGTGTTGGTGTGGGTATATCGTTCGGAGTCCTGTTGTGTCCCACGCGCAAACTAACTCGTGCGAAGAGTCGTTTCAGAAACTGCGCTATACGTTCTACATACGTGTGTACGCGGAGTGAGAGGGATGCAGATTAATAAAGGCACGTGACGCTGTAGAAATTTCAAGTGAAATTGATCTCGTTCTCCTGGGAAGGATACGGATGATAATACGTGGTTAATTGACTCTGCATTTTCCACCGTGGTACCGCCTAAAAAGTTTGTTCAGGTCAAAAGAAAGATTCTGTGAAAAGGTGAGCGTTCTAAGCTACGTGGAAGATCACGCTCATTTGATTGTTCGCCTTTTTTCAAAATTTTTTGAATTTGTCAAGAAACACATCGTAGCACTTCGGTTACTATTTCTCTCCTGACATTTATATTCAACCCAAAGGCCACGATCCATAACACAACGATATACATGTCATCCGGGAATCTTATTCTCCTAAGTTAAAAGTTCGTACTGAATTATAACTATCTTATGAGATTGAATTATTAATGAAAAAGTCGTCACATACACTTCTCAAACATCAACTAGAGACTTGATATTACAAGTGTGGGTCTCCATTGTGACGCAAATTGACTTTACGATTGATCTAAGGAATAGAAAAAATATTTTATTTACGATATTTCGTAAGTCAAAAAAATATATAAATGGAAAATCAGCTGAGCGCCATCTTCCACATAACGTGGAACGCTCATCTTTCGACAGAACCTTTCTTTTAACACAAACAAATTGCAAATTGTTTTTTTCTGAAACACCCTAGTACACAACCTATCGACTGAAAAAAATATTACATCATAGCTGTGAACGTTTTGGCTTTTCACAGATCATATTAACGAATAAAAATTTAGGAGTATGGATGCACGTAAGTCTAAGGTGAAATATTGACGTGTTTACGACGTATCAGAACCGCGGCAATTCTATCTCATCATTGCGCACCGGTTAGTGGGTTTATCGCGCGAATAATGTGTTTGGATAAAAATGTAAATAATCGGACGGTCACAAAAGACGTTGTATAACAAAGTAGGCAACGGAGAATCTTGGATCGTATACGATTTCTCGGTGTTTTCTGATTATTATGTATCCCCGTACGTAATATCGAGGTGCCTCTTTCGCCGATACTTTTCTCTCATAGCTCGGAGCGTAGCCAGTTCTATGATAAAGAGTTGCTTTGTTGTCAGACAACTGGGCCACCCTCTGCATTAAAGCTTCTTTCAACTCTGGGAGAAATCGTTAGAGCTTGAAGCAGTGTGCAGGCTGGCGCCTAAATACACGAAATAATCTTGCCAAAAATCGCCTCGTCCTCTCGCCGAGCCTGAGGATGGTTGCGGCAGGAGGAAAGGACCAACCGAGGGTGGGCGACGGACCACCACCGCCGCCGCCGAAGGAGGGGTGGTTTCTGTGACGTCACGCCGCCGCCATTTTTCCCCATGACGTCAGCGGGCGCGGGCTGCGTGGCCCTGTCGCGTTTCCACGTAGATTCGTTGGTAGGGTATCGGTGTTCGAAATAACGGCTGGCTACTCGCCGCGATGCTGGTGCGTATTCACAACCTACATGGATTTTATTGTACCGGTTGCGCGAGGTTTATTTTTTTTCCCCCGCGGTTGTATAACATGTATACCTGCGCCATGAGCGCACACCATACGATACATTACCACATGTTGGTGTACGGTAGGTTTCAAGTACATACATGAGAGAAATTCCCATGGCTTTGCTCAGTGGACACGGTCTTTGCAACTATTTTCGGTTTTCATCGTAAACGGAAAATGTAGAGTTCTCGATAGAAAATGAAATGAAGATTTTTATAGCTACAGTTACCAGGATGTCTGGTACGTGTCACTAGATCCATATTTATTACAATCATTCGAATCTACTATTTTTTTTTTTCGTTGTAACTATTACGATAATTTGATTTTGGCGCAAAGATAAATTCATGGTTGAGCGATCGTTGGAATGACAAAATGTAAGATCACCAATGAAATACGTTTGATCTTGTAGAGAGAAAATTTAGTAACCACCGTAACTACAATTGCAACAAGTGTAGTTTCTTTTAATTCCAACAATATTTACACCGTTGTTATAAGTGTACTGAATCTGCTAAAATTTTCTGTTAACTAGGAGAAATTAAATGTGCAAATTGATGCTCAATAAGCACTGAATTTTTCAGCCGAATCGATTCATCATATTTTTCATGCTTAAGTATGAGTCAATCGCTTTCGATACCCGTGTTATGAATGCCTGAACACGAAGAAAACTGTAAAAAATTCATGTTATGGAAGTATAAATCTAAAAACTCGTTTATTCGATGATCCTTATGGAAGAACATTATTGTTTTTTTTTTTTTTTTCACAACAAAACTGATTTGACGACTTATTACACATGTGTAAGTTTTTTTTAATTATCGTATGACAGCTTATTTCTTCAGGAGCTATTGTCCAGATTTAACATTTAACCCATTTCTCAGTGTTGAACGCGACTCAGTGCACGTATAGAATTTGCATCGCCTTGACCATTCGTTTCCTGATAAGATACGAGAAACTTGTCACATTCAGCCTTGAAATTCCGATACTGTTCTCGGAAAGCGATAAAATACCCAGGAATCTGTTTTCAGCGTACCGCTGATTACCAGCAGCTGATGCTCGATGGAATCTCTCGTTACTTTTGGGTATATTAATAGTTCAGTTATAGTCTTCGGATAAAATCTTTGGCAATGCGTGCGTAGGGACGATTGTCGTCACGTAATATTCCGTTTCCTCGTCTGAGAGGTGGTCTGCAGGCAAGTGTTTCAATTATCGCGTCGTTCGATGAAAGGTGGTGCATACCTCCAGGTGAGGCGTAACAAAATAAAATAATATATCCTCGTATAATACTCGTGCATATAGATGTTGTACGAAACGTTCGCGAGGTATAAGGGAAATTGGCCGCGCGCACGTCACGTTTCCGTACGATTGTAATTTATTTATTGTTTTCGTTATACATATTTTCGCCCGGTCGTATCCGTACGATTTTCTTTCACGGCTTTAATGCGTCAATATAATTCAAGTAATCAATATATTGATGCTTCGCGTCACGTAACTCAAGGAGAGTTTCCACACAGTCTTTATATTTGTGATTCAAAAGTATCGTTTGTGCATGTCAAATCAACATCTTTTATGCACAATAATTCCGAACAACCGGCGATGGCGAGAATCTCGATTCCCACCGCCAACTTCACTTACCTTATAATACGTGACTGATGAGGTGCACGTGTACTTTATGTGTCAATTCTCAAACGGAAAAGAGAGTGAAACGCAGTGGCAATTATACATGCTGCGTTCGTTATTTAATTGTATTTTCTCGACTTCGACGACAAGGGATGATGCTTGAACCTGATTCTCATCCCTGCAGGCTTACACCCTCCGATGAATCGGCAATGGATTGTGAAACGCGTAACTGTAATTGTAATACGAGTAAAATGAATTCAAGTTATCGTGTGTTATATTTTCACGTTGAGAATCTCGTCATTTTTCACTTACAAAAGCGTGAGTGAATCAAGGTTACTTGACTCCTCGATAATCACTTCGTTTATTTATTGATTTATGTTAGAGTGCGGGGCTGAAGGAGATTAAGCGCTTCTGCTCCTCTCGCGAAAATGCAGCCATATCATTCGTTATATACGCGGGCCACATTGCCAGTTCATGGTGAAACGTATCTGAGAAAACCCATCTTCGTTCTGGATATGACACGTCGGAAGGCTATACCTACTGCAATTTATGTAACAACGTAGCCAGATAGACTTTTTGCCCTTTGCTGTATATACGACAACTACTATACTGCCAGTGCTAGCCTTGCCAAATCGTCGTGCTGCCACCAACACCGAGGTGTATCTGTCACAGGGGGATAGAGTAAAATGGGTTTGACAATACGGAAGCAGGCGGGTCCCGGAGGGCTGTCCTATATAACCGTGGTATGCGTGCATGCGTTGCTCATAATTCATCGAAGTGAACGACGACTTGGTTGCTAATAAGTTACATGATAACGTACAGGTGTAGTATTTTAATTCCTCACCATTTTTCAATGTTTAGTAATTTTTTAAAGAATTTCCAAAATTATTCAAGCGTAATGAATGTGCATTAGTTTTATTCTTATTAAACGCCCGATGATATAGAGGTGAAAAATGTTTCTATACTCACGGAATGATTTCAAACGTTATATTTGAAATTAGTTGTCGGCGAAGAATCCATATTTTCTATTAGTTTTATCAGGAGACATTCGCGCACTGAGTATTTATCGAATTATTATATTCGTAAGCGATAAATATTCAATTTACATCTCGTCATAAAATTAACAAAGAGTGTACATTTTCGGCTATCCAACCTCCTCAATAATTCCAAAATTACGCACAATTTATTAGACCAACGAAATGTCGTAAGGATGTTTATGTACGTAGAGCAAAAAGTGTGAAACGCAGACTGATCGACGGAGAAGGCGGATAATCCATTGCCGGTTGGTCCGCGATTCATCGAATTACGGAAGAGTGGGTAGATGGTCTTACTGATATGAGGAGGGCAGGTCTGTCATTACTCGTTGTACAGTCCCAGAAGGAATTGAAATGCGGAAAGATCAATAGTTGGAAAGAATTAGGTAATTAGGTAGAGTGCGGAGAGAAATTGGGCTAAATTGGTTGTAGTGGTATCTAACCTATATCTGAAGGCTGAAGAATATACATTAATGAGAACTGGAATACCCGGCTGCCGGTGTTGCTAAATGATTGTCTCACAAGTGAAGAAAGAGTGCGATGCTACAGCAGAGAAAGCAGAGAAAGCGGAGAGAGGAGAGGTGCCTATTCGCAGTACGAGGCGAATTTCAAAGATGCAGAGCTTGCGGCTCGGCATGCCTTTAGCTATTATTCTTACCTTATGACAATCGGTGGGCTGCTGCGTCTGCGGGGTAAGGCGTGGTCGGGCGTCCTTTGGCGCCCACGAGGCGTCGCGACGCCGACGCCGACGCGACTCGTCAACAACCCAATCTTCTTTATTTACTACTATTTCCCACTAACTCAACGTTGCGCAATCAATTCATCGCTTAAGCTCGGTCGCAGGAGAGATTGAAAATTAATACGAACAACCGTGTGTTAGACGATCGGCTATCTAGCACGGTACTTTTTAACCTGTGGGTCGCCGAGTCTTACTCGGGGGGTCGCGGTCGCAAGGCAGGTAAAAGTAAAAAGCATAAACGAAGTTTTACGAGGAATCCTTTGATTCTAAATATCCTTTGAAATCACTGACATAGTTTTATTATGGACCTAGGAGGTCGCCGGACTTTTTTTTTACTCGCAAAGGGGTCGCAAATTCAAGAACGTTGAAAAACACCGTGCTAGCCGAAGTTTGGTTCTGATCGAGATAAGAAAAAAGATTCATAAAATTTTCATACCTTTTCGATAAGTCAATAATTTGTCATACATCGTGTAACAAGGAATAATTTCGAAACTTTGAAAGAATCATAAGCAATTTTTAATAATTGCTCAATTTTCAAGGAGCAATTATTTCTGTACTCTATCGATGCAGCGTTGTTTGTATTTTTTAGGCTAAAATAATCGTTAATTACCTTCGTACAATAGACAGTATTAGGGGAACGTGGGAAAAAGGATAAAAATAATTTTCTTCTTTTTTTCAATGACACCGCATTGTTTAATTCTACCGGTATATTGAATGAATCATTGATTCTCTATCAAAATTTATGACCAAAACAATTATATACCGGAGCAAATGACCTTTGTCTAGAATATCATTTTTATTAAACCTTTCAAAAATTTCTTTTTGTTCTAAAAGGATGTTAACCTCTAATAATATTTAAATATTGGGAAAAAAAAATTCTTTCGCCCTGCCTCACGTTCCCCTATGTACCAAAATTTTCTACACATTAACAGAAGATGTACTTTACGAATGGTTGAAAACTACATCTGTTGAGAGTGACTGCAGCGGTTCCCTGATTATCGCCATCATATACATTTGTCTTGACACTCCGAGATCGGATCCCTGCAGAAAGATGATTCTTCGAAACCTTTATTAAAGAAATATCGTCGTTGTCGAATTTCGGAGAACGTGGTTAATCTTCGAAAGAGCTCGTCGATGGCGTTTGTATCGTATAACCTGGCTCGCCCAACAAGGGGGGTAATTAAATGCATTAGTTAAAATTTTTGGACCTCTGACACGCAGTAACGGCCTGCCGGCCGTAGTCCCTTTAATGTGATAAACAACAACTCCATCACCGAACGGCCGCTTGGACACTTCCATCAACAGCTATTATCGAGTCATTTACGCTTTCGTATGTCCGCTGCCGATACATTGTTTCCTAGATGCACTACGCAAACTGAAATTCAATTGTTCCTGCATCAGTTCCGTTATCGCATAATTTCGCTATCGTGCGCGAATTCCAATTAGCGTGACTTCTACCTTATAACCGTCGCGGATGAACCATGCTATGTACGTTAACGTTCTGCTTACGAAGCAGCAGGTAGCAAGTCACAGATCTTTTCTAGCTACGCTTTTTTTACAGTGCCTTTTCTACGCCCCGTTGAATTTTCAACGCCACAGAAACTTGTTTAGTAATTTATCTTAAAATACTCGCGGAACATTAAATTACACGTGTTCGAGCAAACGAAAATAGATTATCCAATTCTTGTTGCAAGGATTTTAGATCGGAGTAAATTAGCAGATCGTTTCGAAGGGATTTTTTCACATTTTTACGTCGTAAAATACGGAATTTCTGAAATTGGTCGGTCTATTTTTGACACTTATGTTTGTAGGTACGTTAATTCTCTAAAATACAACTTCCTTCAAAAATAGATACATACCTGTATAAATGCAGCGGAATATAGCTCTCAAGCCTTCCGTGAAAGATGCGCAACAGATCCTCTTGTGCCGGCGCGATGCAAGTGACAATTAAACGTGATTGAATATTCTTAATTTATTATCAACCCTCGACTAAAATAGATTTTCCGATAATTCAGTTTAATTGGGGAGAATCAAAGCGTGAAGGTCTTATAGGCAGACAAGCACACGTCTTCTCTTGGCCCTGGTGATGCGATTATGGGAACTATTTCACCCATGGGCCATGGGGTTATACCTTTCTACCGAGTAACGGGCAAACTAACTCAATTTCACTCAACGCTAGACATGCCTATCATTTGCAGATAATGGTAGGTATAATTGAGGGGAGACTTTAGTGACTTTCTTCGTGTTTTCCTTATTTTTATTTTCATATCAAAAGGACACGCGTGAAAAATTCCTTCGACAAATTTTTATATCATCCTAGTATATGTGTACCCCCTAGAAAATTACTTCCAAACATTCCTTCGGTATAAACTTTCTTTGCAGAAGGTTGAAATTTTTTTTTTTTTTTTTTTGTGGGATGCATACTACCATAATGTATAGAAATTTGTGGCAGGAATTTTAAATGGACATTTTTTGGTACAAGACTAATGGTGGAGTCAGATACGTTAGGTTGAAAATTCCTTTTTTCTCAAGCTGGAAATTATGGTTGTCCGTCCGAATGATCATTTTCGAGTCAGAGCGGATTTGAGTTGGTTAATAAGAGAGTTGATAGTCAGTAAAACAATTTGCACCGTCTTGCAAAAATGTTTATAAAATTTAAAAAATTCCCAGTCATTTGGCTACAATCGATTCTCAGAGCTCCGCTCGCGAATCTAACTCGAGTTAACTGAACTATATTATATCCTTTTCACTCCTTTCTTCGGCAAGAGAAAAGCATAAGATGAGATGAGATACATCCGAGTTAACTCGAGTAAAGTTTACGAAGAAAGCTTAAAGTAAATTTTATTCAATACCGTCTTGCCTGCTTAAATCGTGACTCCGACTGGTAAACTCAAATTTGAAGTGATTAAAAAATGATTAGGTATTACGTCAAACTTCTCGATTGAGAACTATTACCTGTTGTTTTTCCTTTTTTTTTTTTTTTTTAATAAGAATTCCCACTCTACGAAATTTTAGAGTTGGTGCCTATCAGTGCTTGTGGCTAGTCATTCATAATTTGTGATTCATACAGTTTTAAATCACCTTACTTCGACTCTCATTCACATTCTTATGCGCAAATAATATTTTGTTACAGGTTGGCAGCAGCACAAGAGGCGGCTCAAAGGGATCCTGGATATACGAGTCAGTACCGCCGAAGGCAGAGGTTGGCCGGACTGAGTGGTATCGGTGACTGGACTAGCTTTGGAGGCGAGGTGAGGCCTGCAAATTGATAGCAATTTCAGTCTTTATAGGCTAAATAAAGTCTAGTAGCCGCAAATTAAACTTATATGTTGTAAATAATAAGTGGGAGTTTGACCGAATGCATTCGTGAGGCAGGAATTCCAATGAGATTCCTCTTCTGAAACGAAGAATGAGAAACTCATCTTTAACGAGAAATTTCTCCTTCCAACTGCGGCTGCTGCATTATATTTGTTTCTCACGTATTTTCATTGGCTATTCCAGAGAATTTAGTCCGTATCTTGGGATTGTTTCACCAATATTTTATCAACGTTTAAACAACACGGAAATATCCTGGAATATTACTTGTGTCCTGGGAATTTCGTAGATTCTTTTTTTACTTACTGCAGTGTGCACACATATAGCACTATTCAATTGCAAGTTGAAGCGACTGTGGTTTCTCAGTCCAAAGCAATTAGAAACTAAGTTTGTTCATTTGCCATCATTAAATCTCAATTCTCTTAAACTGCATATCCTATACTACCAACCGAAATCATTTGAAGAAATTATCCTGGCACGAGGAACTCATTGGCACCAAGAAAGTTCCCGGAATATAAATTGACTGTTACCTGATACAAAAATAATTATAATTCGGATCTGTACTATTTTCATTAATTCAGAACATCGCAAAAAAATTTGTATACCACACTGTACTACAGTTCCGTCGTCCTCGACTGGAATACCAATAAGATTTATACTAATGATTGAATGTCTTTCTAAATTCAGTCAAAAATAAAAAAAAATAAAAAAAATTGGAAAAAAAGAACGAGGCGCATCAGCACTAATAATTGCGTGTTTTCATTTCTTTGCACCAGGTACCTGGTCTGGTCGTCATGGCGCCAGGCCGTGATCAGGGGGGCGGGGGTGGGGGCAACAAGATCCCATCGTCGTTGTTCATATTGAGCGAAGACAACTGTATTCGGAAGCATATACGGTTTATAATCGAGTGGCCACCGTTCGAGTACACTGTCCTGCTTACCATCATTGCCAACTGCGTGGTGCTTGCTCTCGAGGAGCACCTGCCCTGCGACGACAAAACCGTCCTTGCTCTGAGCCTGGAAGACACCGAGAACTATTTTCTGGCTATCTTCTGCGTAGAGGCGAGCCTAAAAATCCTGGCACTTGGCTTTGTTCTTCACCGTGGTTCCTATCTCCGAAACGTCTGGAACATCATGGATTTTTTTGTAGTTATTACCGGGTAAGTAAAATTCCTAGTTTATGCACAGTTTCTTAATACTCGATCGTATACTGTGATACGTCTGATACAAGCGATAATCAGGCCGTCGAAAATAATTGCTCAAATCTGAAATATGGCTGAGAACGCATTTGTCCAACATCTGTGTGAAAGCTAAATTTCAGCCCTGTGCCTATTCTCTTGACTCGTTACCTTTTGTCAAGAAATTTTCTCCTCAACATATCGTCATTTAGGATGAGGAATGGGGTAATGGTGAAACTTAACTTACGTGAAATAAACAGGAGTTATGATTTTTCCGTTTAAAATTACACTTTGAGATGGTAATCTAATTCTACTTTGTATTACTTCAATTATTTCATGAGAAAAACTTTTTCCATCCATTTGTACTGTCCCATTCATTCAGTACGATAAATGTTGAAATTTTTTTTTATTTCCATTTTAAATTAGTTCTCTGCGCCAAATGAGAACGAATAATTTCAGATATCAGTTGCTTCAAAGAACAAGTTATATCCTCGTAAGTGTTGTGTTTTTTGACCATCATTTTAATCGCATCACAAGCTGAAGTTTAGATTGTTTTTCATCGTTTTATACATTCGTTCTGTGGCGTTAAAATCACACGAACGAGGTCGTTAGGTACTCTACAAATCCGAGTTGTCGAAGGTTGCGGAACGATAATGAGACACGTGTAAATCGCGAGGTTATAAGTAATACTTATATCGGCAAAGTAAGGGGGTAACTGTCATCCAGACTTTAGAATAAAAATTGGATTAGGTCGATGACGGTGTTCGCCGAAACGAACGTGGATGTGGACCTCCGTATGCTGCGTTCGTTCAGAGTCCTCAGACCACTAAAGCTGGTTTCAAAAATTCCAAGTGAGTCGGCAGCTACCAAAATCCCAATAAATCTCACGTGTCCATAGCTGCTGTCGGTGTCTTAGACAATTTATATATTAGATTAAACAATGTCTTAGCCAAGTTGAAATAGATGTCAAAATAGTCTTTACGCTATACTGTCATAGAAAATGATAAACCCAACAGTAATTGAAATAGTGCTTCCAGTGTCTTGGGCCAAGATCAGATCGCAGTCTCTCTCGTACAAAAAGAAAAAAAAATACGTCACAATTTCCAGACATGGTATGACATTCTATACACTTGAATTATGCGCAATATCGTGCTGAGAATATTGTACTTGTAGTCATCAATCACGTCGTCGCCAAGTTGATTAGCAAGAAACAAGCCACAACAAATTATCGCAATTCTTTATCACAATTTTTTTTTTCCATCTCATTGCTCGTCGGAGTTTGCCTTCGTTCTGTTATTCCATATGAGGCAAGTAACGGCGATCTAGTGGTATCTCAGAGTTTACACTTTGGTCGTATCCAATCTTTGCCGGAGTGTATATTTAGCTCTTCCAAAAAATATTACATTTCATCAAAGCAACGATGTCTGAACTTGGCAGTAGATAAATTCATATAGATTTTCTCTTTTATATGAAAAAGTGTGATCTATAATAAATCGTCGGTCATAGACCATTCTGACTATGATAGATAGATGTCCACTAGACGAGTTCCCTTTACTCAATCAAGAAATATATACTGAAATTTCGCTAGAAACTAATCATGTATTTAATCTCTTATTAACATAAAATTTACACTGATGGTATTTACCTTGATGCGTTGATGCGTATTTCCACTACAGAATCATAGATTTGACTATAGGTAATTATGTGTCATAGATTTGTACACTGTACAATTCGCTCCCATACATCCTATACTGTTTGCTAGACATTTTCGTTTCATATTTTGTTATTCGATTTTGTTTCGTAGGTAATATTACTATTAATCACATATTTTCAGACGATGTGTGAAAAGTGGACATTTACGATTTACCAATTCTCGCAGGTAGCAATATATCAACACTCTGCAGTTAGGGAATGGATGCTACAGTTTTACTTGTCGGATTTCGAAAAATAATAAGTAAACGAAACAGGTATCAAAACTGAGACCCGTTCGAAACTTTGTTTCAAAACGCACAGTGTTCACTTAATTCTATCAGGAAATGACCAACTGCATTGTGTTGTACGCAACTAGATAGTTTAAATAATACATGCCTATATTTTATGGTTGTTTTTATACTTGAAACCATAGACATAGAACTAGAATATTGTCCATAGAATAGAACTGAAACAGATTTTATCACTAAATTGAAACAGCCCCATTTATGCTCCTTTTTACAATGTAGAATAATGAAATGGCATTGCACATTCAAACACTCTACTAACCGCAGTGAAATCAATGTAGAAACATTTTTCAAAGTTTCAACAATATAACAATCGATCTTGTGCCTATTAATTACGTGTCGGAAGATTTCACTCGTTATTCGAACGAAATTCAAGTTATATTAATGCAGTCACAATACCAGCATAATTGTTGTTATTTTCTGCATATATAAGGGAACAGTAGCTACTCTCTCACGTCACCTGCTGCACAGTCATAACATGAGTAATATTACATTATGTAATAAACAGTAAAGGGTGATTCCTGATACTTTTGAACCATTGGTGTATAGATCTTTGATATATCATATTAGGGTTATCGATAGATGTTAGATCAGTACGTTAATAAGTAAATAAGTAGCAATAGCGTTATAGAGTAGTAAGTAGTAAAGTGTGGCGGGGTGTGTGTTTGGGGCAGGATCATCACGGTGTCTACGCAGCGCATGGATCTACGCACGCTGCGTGCTATACGTGTGTTGCGACCCCTCAAACTTGTCTCCGGCATACCTAGTGAGTACATTTGTTTTTATGATTGAAACGCCCGAGAAAGGTAATAGATTATGCCAATTAATCCGCGTGACTCGTTACAATCAGAATAATTACTAAGTAGAAGCACCAATAATATTGTATCCCTGCAAACATGAGCGGTAATTACTTGATCCTTGAACTATTTTAGAGTTTAAATGTCTCCGATATCCTTGTAGCAGTACCCTGTGTGAAAGAAATCTTACCCTGCAACGAAATCCAATGACTTTTCAAATATTAACGGCTAAATTGAAATTTTATTATGCAACGTTAAAGTTTATCCGTTATGCTTGTAGCCACGAGCTTCTTGGATATTTTTCTTTATAACTCATTCAATTCTGAATCTGGCATATTGCGATACACCCAATTTACACGCATAAGTCGATCATTCGATATTCTATCCCCCGAATCGCAAGAAGAAGCGACGAATTGTATCACGTTGTAATTGTTCTGTTTTTACAATCAGGCCTGCAAGTGGTGCTCAAATCTATCATCAAGGCGATGGCACCGTTGCTGCAGATAGGCATGCTGGTCTTGTTCGCCATTATTATATTTGCCATCATTGGTCTGGAATTTTATTCAGGCGCTCTGCACAAAACATGCTACAGCATAGATGATTTGGGTAAGTTTTTCGTCCACTGTATTATACCTATATTACGTGTTGATATTTCTATTCACTTACCGTCAGCTTGGTTATTATATTCACGCTAAAGCTTGGTAGACAATATGTCAACATTTATGCAATTATTCGTATTATCGATGTTTCCTTTTTATCTCGTCCGCTTTACTCGGTAAGTAGGTCTGATTCGGTGACGTAAATCAGCTAATGAAAATTTTCCGTGAACAGAGGTAGTGATGAAGGAGGGAGAAACAGCCGTGCCGTGTTATTCCGACAACGAGACAGATCACCCCGAAGGTGCATACGTATGCAACGCCAGTCTTTCCACATGCCTCGAGCACTGGGCTGGGCCGAACGATGGAATTACCAGCTTCGACAACATCGGCTTCGCGATGCTCACCGTTTTCCAGTGCATCACTATGGAGGGCTGGACTGCCATATTGTACTGGGTAACGCAAGCGATATGTCCTTCAGTGTTAATTAATGATTCATTACCATTATACCTCTTTGTGTGTCGTCTTCTTTTTCAATTCATTCATTATTTAAAGCACATGAAAAATTGATCAGCAGCTTTTTATCTAGTCTAATTATTATTGCTCTTATCAATTATTCGGGATACTAAACGGTTATGTTTAAAGTACACTCGAACAAATTTTCGGCTACCCTGTATATTTTAGAAAAAGTTGCCATCGCGTGACGAATGACTTCGAGTCATGAGCGCCGTGTAGAAAAACACAAAAATATACTTCGGAACGTTAGATTTGAAAATTCAATTTCAAGCTGAAAATTGACAAAACAAAAACAACGTAAATATGCACAATTATAAACACAAAAGATGATTAGCGATCTTGTGGAACTTGTTGTTATTTTCAAAAATGAAAAAAATATACAAATAATAGGCGAAAAATGTTGACAAATTCATAATTGTTCGTTAAAAGATTTTCGGCGAAGGTGATCAAACTAACGAAAATAATTATGTCGCGAATAGGACAATATACAACTAATAGACATGATTTTTGCTATCATGGTCAATATTACAGGACGCATTCGCTCGCATACAACCTTTTACTTCCAAGTTTTCGAGCGATTGATTTCGAATAAGAGAAAAATTAATCTCTACCTTAAATATTACCCTCCCTGAGTGTATTAGTAAATTTACCATATTTCTCGGCAACCTTAAGATTAATCATATTCTGCACATCTTTGATCCTAGACTAGGCTGGAATTTCGCGTCAACGCTATTTCTAACTTTTTTCCGCTGAGTCTTCACCGAGAGCCGTGGTTTCTACATTCTCCGGCACTTTTTGAAATCTGTTCGTCATTCTTAATGTGCGCATAAATGTATGAATGTTAAAATAGAAGGATATTTTTATACCACGAATATTACTTGCATAAACAACAAATTTAACATTAAAATGAACAAAGATTCTCATTTAGTTGATAGGGTCAAGTTTTCAAACGTTTCCGATTGTAAAATGAGCCCATTTATATGTCGAGTACAAAACCACGAACACATCTATAAATTAATTGTAAAATATATTATTACGAACTATCGATTAATTGTTAGATGTATGAAAAAAAAAAGAAATTGTGTTGCACTTTTTTCATTTGGAATTTGTGGCTATAAATGTATATTACTGTCTCTTATGCTTACCTTGTGCATTTTACTCATTGCGTTGTTTGTTTGTCTATTTTTTTTTTGTTCCATTATATTCGGTGATTGTATAATGATTTTCAATTAATAATTGGCAATTATTGGTGTCCTTCATGTAGTATTATTTCAGATTGATATTTGGGGTTTGGGTGGCTATTGTGTGTTAAACACAGCTCAAGTATACGGTACGCACGAAATACTTAAAACTGAAACACTGACGTATATATACAACTTGCTCAGTATGACATTGACAGTTTTGGTCCTCCATTACTAACTACTTTATTAGTATACTAGAAAGAAATGAATAAAGTAATACATTATAACAGTGCAGTTGTGCAGAGGGCAATATCAGCTGATACAAATTTGTAGAAATCAGTTTACGATGCAGTGACGCTATAAAGATACGACTAACGAAGTAAAAGTACAACGTGATCGGTCTTGAATATTATTTTTTGTATTCCTTGAAACTTTGCATGACAAAATCGGCAAACACCAATTTCCGAAGCGAATTATTTTATTAACAGGCGTGATTCGTCTTCTGCACAACCCAGTTATGTATAACAACTGAAAAATATTGAAGGAAGTTCATTTGAACGTACAGGATTACCAGACTTGCAACATTACGAACATTTTTATATTCTGGCCAAAATTATACCGCTTTTCGAAATAATCTTAATCTGGTTTGAAAAAAAAAATCATACAAATTTTTGAATGCAAGTACAATGCTGTGTCTAAGGATGTTGGCAGATACACACAATTTTTTTGGCAAAAAAATTAAACGCAATGTATTTTTTTCAAAACTTGCGCTTTCATCTATTAACCTTCTATTCGAAATAATTCGTCAACTAAATCACTGCCAACTCTACTTATAAAGATAAGCTATTAATGCATATATCTCGATGTTGTTTGCTAACTGGTGTCTGAATGGGTAATAATACTTAACCAACAATAGTTTAAGCTTCATGATATTTGATTTATGGTGAATTACAGACAAACGACGCCCTAGGGAACATGTTCAACTGGATTTACTTTATTCCCTTGATAGTTCTTGGCTCTTTCTTCATGCTCAACTTAGTTCTTGGTGTTCTCAGTGGGTGAGTATATTTTATTTTTCGTTGATCCGTTCGCAATTTCTCAAGCTGAGATCGATTCATACACAGAATTTTAAATAACATCATCGTCTCTTCATCTCTAGACCGAATTTATGACTTTTATTTTGTTCGATCTAACGCTGCTAAAATAATACGTTTATCAAATTGTTCAAAATATTGTTTTACCGGCGAAATTTCAACACTGGACTAGACGAATTCCGAATAACATGCAGATGAGTTCTGCAGCATTTGAGAAAACCAATTCAAATATTTCGATACGATAAGAATGATTCAAGTTACAGATTACCCGCGTTCCTAGCAATGAATTTTCACCTCATTCTACTTTATCGTTTAAATAAATAAATAATTGATGGTTTACACCCATGAGGTTTTTTCTTTATCTTCGTTATCGTTTAAGGTCATTTAATTTTTTTTTTTTCTTTTGCTATCCTGGACACAGTGAATTTTCCAATGAGAGAACTCGCGTGGAAAGACGAGCTGCATATCAGAATGCTAAAAGAAAGAGGCTGTTCACGACTGCATTCAGTTCTTATTTAAAGTGGATCACACAAGCAGGTTTCCAGCCAATTTTTATTGAAAGTATAACAATTGCTAGATTGTAATCGCTAAATTCACCTTATTTTGGTAATACAATATTCCTACGCGAGTTTGAAACTTGAGATATACCGACTTGAATAAATTCCAAATTTCTCTATTTTTTCCTATAATATTTCGACTAGTGGCTTGCAGCTGATAAGTTCGGTAACGCTATTTGAGGACAGATTTTTCGTATCATTCCCATTCGCCCAATCGAGAGGTCCCCCACTCCTTATTGCGCTAAAGTATCACAGCTACACTCGATGCTGTAGTAATCCGTAAATGTAATTCATATTTGTACCGCTTGTAGTGAGTTTGCAAAAGAGAGAGAAAAAGTGGAAAACCGTCAAACGTTCTTGAAACTACGAAGGCAGCAGCAACTCGAAAGAGAACTCAATGGCTACGTTGAGTGGATCTGCAAAGCAGGTAAGTTGGCGAACCTCCCGCGTAATTCCTTCGGCTAAGCTTTGAAACATTGCATCTTAACACGACGATTTCATCCAATTTACTTACCAAGCTCGACACAAGCAGGTCTATTCTCAAGATAAATTACGTAGAAAGTATTGAGTAAAAATTGTATAATACAACACGTTTCATAAATCTTGCGCAGCTGAATCGTCACGTCAAGTTTAATATATGTAACATGTATACATTGTGTAACGCATATATTATTGTATAGTTGCAATACCTGCTGCTTATCGATAAGCTGGTGTGACTGCAACAACTTAACATTTATGAAATTTTCCAGAGGAGGTAATACTCGCTGAAGAAAGAACCACGGAGGAAGAGAAAATGCACATTATAGAAGGTATATATATATATATATGTATAAGACTCTTTTGACGATACCTTTGTATTACTCCTCCACGAATTTTTAATTCTGGAAATATTATTTCTACAAATCGCGTGACTAATGCCAAAAGGGCGTATAAAAATTGTACGCCCTTTTGGCTTTTCAAAACCAAAAGGGCGTATAATTTTTTTTTTTTGTGCCAATCGTTTTGTCAATATATTCTAAGCCTAAAAATGAAAAAAAAATTTTCAAAGCCAAAAGGGCGTATATCTCAAGTTATAAAGCCAAAAGGGCGTATTATTTTTTTTACACTAATTGTCTTTTAATTATATTCTAAGTTGAAAAATAAAATTCAAGAGTTCACATTGAAAGTATTTTTATTATTGAATTACACAAACTAGAAACAAATGACATGTAATTTAACTTTTTATTATTTAAAACATATTATAAGAAAATTTATTTATTGTTATAAAAAACAAATTTTAAAATTAGGGTGGTTAATTAAGGTACAATTCCCATACCTTCTATAATTTCTAATTTATTCCTTACTCAATAATATGCAATTTTTATTCAAAATTTTGAAAAATCTTGATTTTTTTTATACGCCCTTTTGGCTTTAGGCCGGCAATTTCCTAAAGCCAAAAGGGCGTATATCTTGAGATACGCCCTTTTGGCGTTAGTACATCGAAAAATTTTTTTTTGCAGATCTTTACGTTTCGAGTGATTTTAAGTCGAATGGCAAAAAAAAATTTTTTTATACGCCCTTTTGGCATGGATCCCTATCTAACTGCTGTAGTACGCCCTTTTGGCATTAGTCACGCGAAATATCTTTTTCGGCCCCAAGTTGTGTGGTGAATTTTGACTGTATACGTTCTTTGATAAACCAAAATCTGACCTTATTATTGCGGTATTGTTTCAGCGAGAAGAAGAGCAGCCGCGAAAAGAAAAAAATTAAAAAACCTCGGAAAAAGCAAAAGTACCGACACCGAAGAGGAGGAGGGTGAAGATGACCCGGATGATGGTGAGTTGTATTTTTTCCAATAAAAATTACTGTTTTTTTTTTCTTTTCTTTTCTTTTCACCATATTTCGACTTGAAATTTTACATTTCCACTGAATGGGTGATCAGATGCCGCAGTGAAATGAAAAAGCTAAGACCAACCGCCCAATGTGCGATCAATCGACGTTATATGTCAAGTCATGAATTATTTTAGTTGCCCTTTAGTGTCAATTGTTACAAAGATTATGCACAAGTATAAGGAATGATCTTTGAAATTTTGATAAATTCAAAAACAATTCATCTTCATCATCATCCCACGCCATAGCACTTCAATATCGCTGCTATTACTGCTATTTCACAGGATTTACAGTTTAACGTTAAACGTGATACGAATATGCATATATTATCACTTGTTTTACCTAGTATACTATTGAAATGAAAGGATATTTTTATATTTTCGAAAGAAAGAAAGAGAGAGAGAGAGAGAGAGAGGGAGGGAGAGAGAGTGAGAGAGATGAGATGCTTCTTAATTTAAATATCATGTTCAATAATTAACAGCCAACTTGTCAATGAAAATTCTAAACACACGCTATCAGATGCTCCTCTTGTTTCAGTGCCTAAGAAAAAACTAAAAGGTAACTACTACACGATGCAACAAGTATTGTACGAGTAAAATGTTGTTATTATAACTGTATGTTTTTAAAAATTTACAGTAAGCGTTACAGTAATATTTAATTATGTATACTGTATGACGTGTGCCATACTGCTATGATAAGGTTGGCTGCGTCTCGTAGCTAGAGTTGTTGTTATAATCATATTAGCATAGAGCTACTGGATATCTGTTTTATCACTTCCGCGGTGCTATACCATGCAAATGCGCTGTAAAAAATTAATAATTTACACGCGTTGTTCAGCTCTGTCGATTTCAAGCTAAAAGCGATATTTGATTCAATATTGATAGATACAAAAAATTTATTCCGTTGGATCGAATTTTTTTTTCTTTTTTTTTTCACACCTAATTATGCCTTGTACAATCATCGAAGTCCACACTTACTAAGGTCAGGGTAAAAATTTCCAAAGAATTTGGTACATATTTCGATTTCAGCATAACTCTAATTTTATGTTATCTTCGAGTCACGTTAAATCCATTAATTCTATGCTCATTGACTTATGAAACACGGCGGAGTGTCGTGATTATGATCAATGAATTTAATTTTCTCTAATAGGTATTGCTTCTGTTGGCTGGTGATGATATTCATTTCGTTCGGACAGAGTATTTACAATATCATCCATCTATGATTTGTCTATTTTGTTCCTTCTACTTTTTTATTTTACCATCTCTAAAAAAATGACTAGACTCAAGGAATGCACCCCTTCAATATTGTAATAATAGGTGAACAATTGCATCTTGGGGCTTGATCTGCGTGGATATTTGTTATCATTTACCATTCATGAATTATAGATATTTCATTCGTCTAAACCTTCTTAGGGTAAAGTGATTATAATTTTTTTGTACATCCCAACACTCACTCAAAGATTATACGAGTGAAAGAACATTCCAAAAGTATCGACAGTGCGATCGGAGTGATAAGAAGCTACAAAATATTGTGATTGCTCTGAGCTACGTGTATTTAGGTATGCGGTGACAGTGAGGCCTGATTCACTGATTGATGTATTAGCTAACAGTCGCTGTAAGGTGATCCAATGTAGTTATTAGTCGAAGTTGAGACATTTCTGTAGATGCAAATCCTTTAGATTACTAAGGCCAGCTGCCGGTGTCGCAGCTTTTTTACCTACTATAGCTATCATAGTATTTCCCGCTTGTAGAAACACTGCGTTAGATTAGATTATGGTGTCATAAAATAAGAAACATTTGAGTTTAGTTGAACTGATAGTTTCTGTGTACAATGAGGGGAAAAAAAGCCACAAACAAAAAAATAAATAAATAAGTAAAAAAATAAAGAAATAAATAAAATGAGGAGAGAACGTATAGTATAGAGTATTTGCCAAGTTGATGCTTACCTAAAGTAATTGTAACGTTCCTGTAACAATAATAGCAATAGTTGATGATATGTGTAAGCCGTAGACTACATATATTATTTTCCCTAAAAGAATAGGGAGGTTCGTGAGCAAAAAATCAATACTCTTTATTAATTCTGTTACATGCGAGGTAATCGCACATTCAGCATTTGTCATTTTGTTATAGGTATGTATTCATATGGCAGGATGGGTTCTCTAAAAATGTGAAAATAAGAAATACTGAAATTATAAACATAGACTTAGATATCAGTGGTTCATTTTAAATACATTCAAAATTAGGAAAACTTTCAGAGATTGATTAGATTTCACTCTTCAATGGTTTATTTCATTAAAATGATTATTTTCTACAGAACGACATATTGAACACTTTTTTTCAATTACGTTTGCAACGTTCGATACTTAATTCTACAGTACTGTATCAATCAATTATGATTAGCGAATAGCAATATTAAATTTGTTACTGAAAAAAAAGCATCCTTGCGCGTAAATTTTTTGGAAAAAAGTTTTCCGAATAAAACGATGCATCCCGGGATGAAATCGAACAAATATACTAGATTTTTTCAATATTTTGAAGCCATTTGCAACTGACCATCGGTATCTAAGCTTTTGTTCATAAATATGTGAGTATTTTTTACGATTCTCATTTTTGGCAGAAACATCGTAGCTTACGAATATTTTAATATGGTAAATAGTCGTTGCCTGACTACCTCATAATAAAATGACATAATAATAAGTATCAAATTTTGGCTCGGGAACCTTCTCAAGCCTGACGTGACATAATTATTCCCAATCTTGGAGGTGAAATATCGTACGGAAAGCCAGATGAGTTATGCTGATGAATTTTTTTATTAATTTTTATAATTATCTACCACTCACGTCTGATTTCTCAACTTCTTCATATCAGAAAGCTGTTAAAATTTCATTCTATTTTATTATCACACACATGGATAACGAAACATTGACAAAAATTTTCATTAGAGCTGAAAATAGGTCGCGTCATTAAATGCTAATACTGACGCCATGCCGGTGTATTAATTAATGGTTTTTGACGATCACAACATCGAGAAGCGACGCAATGATCCACGGTGTAAGAAAATTCCTTAAAAAGTTCCCCCAACCTGGGTGAAAACATACACGACACGTGTATATTTACCCACACATATCCAGTAAATTGGAGATTCCTCTGCGACTTATCGATTTCGACTAATCATTTAACAATTTCACCTTGCCTCTTAGATAGGATTATCTTTTATTTTCTTTCTGGGTAACATGTATGTATACCGAGGATGTGTACTACTTTCTGAATTGCTTTAATCTATTTTCGCAATCTGTATTATACGTATATGAATATTATTTGACAGTATTTAACGAAAAATTGTATTTTACGGTAATATCCATTTACAAAAAGTTAGCCTTGTTCGTTAAGCATTTGTTGCAAAAATAAATTATGATTATAGGGTTTTCGAGAGCTTCCTACCTCAAGTCTAAGGTGAAAAACAAAGGTGCTTGTCTACAATTCTGGCGAGTGGAGAAAAGATTTCGCTTCTGGATTCGTCACACTGTTAAAACACAGTGGTTCTACTGGTTTGTGATCGTTCTTGTGTTCTTCAATACCGCATGCGTGGCGGTCGAACATTATGACCAGCCAACTTGGCTCGAACAGTTTCTATGTGAGTACAAAGCTTCGGAACAAGATTGTGTCTAATTAGGATGATCGTGACGATGTACCCGTTACCCTTAGTAATTCAGCACGTGACTCGCGGTCTAAACGAAGGACTTCCTTTTTTCAGATTACGCAGAGTACGCGTTCCTCGCTCTATTCATGATGGAGATGTTCATAAAAATGTATGCACTTGGTCCACGTATCTACTTCGAGTCGAGCTTCAATCGATTTGATTGCGTCGTCATATCCGGGTCAATATTTGAGGTGATCTGGTCGGCAGTTAAGGAAGGCTCTTTTGGCCTCTCCGTCCTGCGAGCTCTTAGGCTCCTCCGAATTTTCAAAGTCACCAAGTACTGGGCCAGTCTGAGGAACCTCGTAATATCACTGCTCAATTCTATGCGCAGCATCATTTCTCTCCTCTTCCTGCTCTTCCTCTTCATACTGATCTTTGCGCTGCTCGGTATGCAGCTCTTCGGTGGTCAGTTCAACTTTGACGAAGAGGAGACACCTCCTACAAATTTCAACACATTTCCTATCGCGCTGCTTACTGTCTTCCAAGTAAGATATTCACTTATATTATTATCATACTGTCATGTTTTTAAGTTGCAATAACGAGTAGTAGAAGCGAATGGCACATTGGCAAGAGAGATTGTTACATTGCCTCTGCTTTTATGAGAATAGATGCAGTAACGGCACGACCTTCTTTTCGAGTAACAAAATAGAATGACGTAATTGTGTAACATAATCTTTGTGTTCTAATCGTTTAACGATAATATTATAATTCGTTGTTACTTTGAACAGATATTGACTGGTGAAGACTGGAACGAAGTGATGTATCAGGGCATCAATTCTCAAGGTGGCTACAAAAAGGGAATGGTATATTCCCTGTATTTTATAATATTAGTGTTGTTTGGCAACTACACACTGCTGAATGTATTCTTGGCCATCGCCGTCGACAATCTTGCTAACGCTCAGGAATTAACCGCCGCGGAAGAGGAACAAGAAGAGGAAGATAAAGAGAAACAGATGCAAGAATTAGAAAAAGAAATGGAGGCATTGCAAATGGGAGCCGATGGGACAGCGCCAAATGTGGAAATATGTCCGCCAAGTCCGACGCAAGATTTGTAAGTATAAATCCCACTTCGGTGTATACATTATCGGCCGGTAGCAAATAATAACGTTGACGACGTCAAAGTTGGAGAATTTTATTCCTAAACGGATCTTTGACGTTATAAACGAGGTTCGTCTTCTCGACACGACCGATCGAACAGTTTGCATGTTACGATTTGAGATTAAAACTCGTCTTCTTCATTCCAATTCCAGTAAAAGTGGGAAAGGTAAAAAGCAAGCCTCCGAGGAGAAGAAACAAGACGCTGAAGACGACACGGGACCAAAACCAATGCTGCCATACTCCTCCATGTTTATATTATCCCCAACAAATCCGTAAGTTGTGGCTGTTTCTCGTTATAGTTCCGATTCGATTTGGCATCGTGTAACAATCATAATTCAACTGACAATGAAATTGGCTGCGTATTGTTTTCTGTTGCAGCATAAGGAGAGGTGCCCATTGGGTGGTGAATCTACGTTACTTTGACTTTTTCATAATGATCGTGATAATCCTGTCCAGCGTGGCGTTGGCCGCGGAAGATCCAGTGACCGAAGGATCGACACGAAACTATGTGTTGAATTGTTTCGATCATGCATTCACAGGAGTGTTTGCCATAGAAATGATACTGAAAATTATTGACTTGGGCGTAATATTGCACCCTGGATCGTATTTGCGAGAATTTTGGAACGTTATGGATGCGGTTGTAGTGATATGTGCGGGAGTTTCGTTCGTCTTTTCTAAGCTGAGCGATCCCACGTCTTCGACGTCGATGGGTCAAAATTTGTCGACTATAAAATCTCTCCGCGTCCTGAGGGTGTTGAGGCCACTTAAAACTATTAAAAGAGTGCCGAAATTAAAAGCAGTGTTTGACTGTGTTGTGAACAGTTTAAAGAATGTTATAAATATTCTCATAGTGTATATATTGTTCCAGTTTATTTTTGCTGTTATTGCTGTACAGCTGTTTAATGGAAAGTTTTTTTATTGCAACGACGAAAGCAAGTACACAAAGGACGACTGCAAGTAAGTTTTCTTCATTTATTGTTATTACTTGAATAGCAATATGAAAGTTCGTTTCGAACCTGTGCCGTTGGTATTCACTATTCGGTAAGAATTATCGTCGATGCAATATTGTCAACTGCTTTGTTAATGTTAATTAAAAATTGTAACTCAGCACTGCTATGTTCTGGGCATAATTCCGCTTATAGAATATTGCGGAGGTATAAAACACGTGTTACAGGTATGTACGGGAAATTTTAATTTATATCAATCGTGTTTCAGGGGTCAATATTTCAAATTCGAACATGGGGCGTTGTTACCTGTTCCAAAAAATCGGACCTGGGATACCCAACACTTTTACTACGACAATGTGATGGTTGCTATGCTTACCTTATTTGCGGTACAGACGGGGGAAGGCTGGCCTCAAGTTTTACAAAATTCGATGGCTGCGACACACGAGGATAAGGGTCCTATTCAAAATTTTAGGATTGAAATGTCGATTTTCTACATAGTTTATTTCATAGTATTTCCATTCTTCTTTGTCAACATCTTCGTGGCCTTAATCATCATCACATTCCAAGAGCAGGGTGAAGCTGAATTGCAGGATGGTGAAATAGACAAAAATCAGGTACAGCATTCTTATGCGAAAATTATGAAATCCCTGTCATGAGTATACTTCATTCGTGTGACGAAAACGATTCGATACGACTGAATTCATACTCGTATCATTCATTCATGGTGTACGTTTTCGACGAGATATCGAGTTGTCGGTTCGTTTATTTATCATGTTTATTTGTTGACAGAAATCTTGTATTGATTTCACGATACAAGCAAGACCACTGGAAAGGTATATGCCAAACAAACGGAACAGTGTGAAGTACAAAATTTGGCGGGTCGTAGTTTCAACGCCGTTTGAGTATTTCATTATGATTCTCATCGTTCTCAACACCCTGCTGCTTATGATGAAGGTACGCATTCGTTTCGTATTAAATATTTTATATCTACCTTGTGCTCTTTAAATATTTGAACATTCAACCTGGACCGTTTATAATCGGTGTAGAAATATGAGGAAATGGTCGACGTTACACGGACATGTCGAATAGAATATCAAAATTCGAATCTCTCAACTATTTCAAGCGGACACTTAAATAATACCCAAAAAAACTTCAGACATTCCGTCATGCAATAACCGCGACGTAATTTTACTTTAAAATTCCACGAATTTTCCTTCAAGACCATATTTTACACCGCTGTTTTCTTTATAAGTCCGTACCCATTGAAAATATATGTAACAAATGAAATCACATCATATCAGATTACGCTGATAACATAAAAAGAAGAAACTGCATTTTTGCGATAGGTACCGTGTGAAACAGTGATTATGACGAATATTTTATCGTTATTCTAACTATTTTTGGCAAATTTAACCAATCGAACATTCATTTCAATCTTACTACTACTCCCAATGATTATCAAAGATAATAAGGCGCCGGGAAATAACGTAACATAACACATTAACGGACAATGAAGTAACGGATAACGATGCAACGACTTATTTATATCTGCCTGCGTACTTATGTGTTTTTTGTGTCATGTTTAATTTTGTCGATACACAAATCTCTAAAATTCACGGTGTGGTATCATCAATGATTAATATTGTATTAGAGCAAAAATGTTATTGTCATGGTACGCATATCGCATATACTGGATCATTTCGTGCGAAGAAACTAGCTATCGTGATACCCAAGAGTCGTGGTTGTTTGCAGTATTAGTTGTGTTGAAAACTTACGGCAGCTTCGACGTTTAGTTAAATTGCTGATCGTGGCAGAGGATGAAATCGCAGCTCACCGTTCAGACTTCTCTCTCTCTCTCTATATATATATATATATATATATGTGTGTAAGCTTTGCACGAAATTATCCGATGTGTATTTAAATTCGGCTGGGAGTTGGTTCTAATCTGAAATATTATTTTTCTTCCCCCTCTCGTTTCTTCGACCGAATTATTTTGACATTTTGGAAAGTGTTTTGCTGGCAAAGTGTCAGGCTTGAAACCAAAGTTATGAATTTTCATTTATATATATTGCTGATATTATTTTTACAAATGTACGATAACTATTTATAGATTTTTTTTCTTTCGGCAATTCCCTTCGTGAAATTGGAACTTGTGAACTGCTTCAGATTATTTTCAACCTTCGTTCAAATTTGTTTTTCATACAGTTCGCATGTCAAGCATTTTTTCTCTATTTTCATGTAATTGTGTAGCCTCAAAATGCGTCAGAAAATAGTTTTGGTTCATGAAACGATTCACTTTTACTAAAATTGCACTACAGCTTCACGGTGTTAATGGAGTAAAATAACGCACAGAAAATGCTTAAAAAACTTTGTCGTAGACGGAATGGATAATAGTTTAAAAATAAGACTAAAAAAAATTCTCTTCGCATCAGAAGTCGAGCGCAATACATTTAAAACAGTTTCGAACTTCAGGGTCAAAACAATATACATATTTTTTTCTTATCAGTTTCAAATTTTTTTCCAAATGTAAATTTCTCTCGTTACTTTTTTAATTTTTTCTAAAAAATGAGAATTTAATGTCTTCACAGACTTTGCATGATTTTCACGAATGTTCGTACACGAATTGAATTTTGCTTGTAATTTTTTTACTCATGCCTTCGCAACGTATGGGTATAATTTGATTTCCCTTTTGTTGATGGTAGTAATGATTATCAATATTACTACTACTGAATGATGCGAACTTTAACGATCTTTACATATCCTTCTGTCCCATTAATTTTGATGTTATTGGTCAAAGTTTGCCTCAGATGACGAATAATTTCGTTTTCTAAATTAACACTTGGTTGGGCAAAATTTTTTTTTAAAAAATCGATGTTGTACTACTTCTAGTTTTAATTTGCAATGCAAGCAGTGTTTTGCTCCTTGGTTTCCATTCAAATAGTCTGTTTTGGGGACAAGGGTGGTTTCCTGTACAGATGCACAAGACACAAATTTGGGTTGCATAGATCTGTGACTGCATTGCGTGCACATCCCCATACTAAATTAATGCACCTAGCAAACGTGAAAATTGATAATGATCAGCACCCGTTGAAAAAAACCCGATGCTCATTGAGTTAAATTTGTTTGAACTCAGAGACCATAGAAACCAAACACGAACAACAGATATTCACTTGCAGCATGTGATATTTTTACCACATTACAATTACACACGTACAACAATAACGTAATACACGTATATGTATTGCATGGTGGCTGCCGGAAAATCAATCGTATGTTGACCGATGTATGCACGGGGCACTAGCCTAACGCAGAACAAGCTCCAGACCCCTTTCTGAACCAAAACCTGAAAAGAAACCTTTAATAATTAATTACGTATTTTTTGTTCGTTAACGTTCAGTAATTCCGAAATGTTGATTTTACTTGTTTCTCAATTATTTGCGATAATATGCTCTTAATTTTCAGACACTAACACATCGTTTCACGTGTCTGCGGTACAGACAAATTTAATATAAATTAACATACGAATAATTGATCCGCATCGACTGATAGGGGTATTTCAGAACTCATGAAATTGACAATAATAAGAAACACATGAATGCACAAGAACCGCAACCACTAATCGTCTAATAATAATTGTTATTCAATGATTGTGATTATTGATCAGATTTTTCTGTAAACATTGATCAAGTCCTCAATCACGCGTACAAGCATTATAAATTAGGCTCAATGTATGATCGCTAACGATCTTAAATTTGATACACAGCGAGTGAACATTTCCGATAAAATTAAGTGAAAAATAAATACGCCTCACAAAGCTGCGTACGTTAAGCGTAAATATCGTTGATATAAAATAAATGCAGACAATTGTGTCACTGAAAAATGATTGGTTAAAAGAATCCGTTTCTCCTCAAAGTTTGCTCATTTCTGCAATTGGGTCTATTTCAGTGATTTTTCTCGACATAGTTGGATCTACCAAAAGTACAGTTTTATATTATCCCCCGATGCCTTGTCTTGTTACTAGCTTCCGAATGAAAATAATTTTCAAAACTATCCGTAATATGACCGTAACTAGAAGCTACGTAGCACGTGCGATCAGTTGGCACATATTATAATATATCTATTCAGCGCGTGGGTGGCGGGCACGCCTTTCCTCAAATTTATCGACGATGCCGATACAATGTATTTGCTATTTGTCTGTCTGTCGGTCCGTATGTTCGTCAGTGTATGCATTACAGTACCACGCTCAGCCCGACCCGCAAAAGTTAGTACTGAAGTACATGAACTGGGGTTTCACCGGGATGTTCACCATCGAGTGCACTATGAAGATTGCCGCATATGGTTTTAGGGTAAGCCCCTTACCCACCAATCTAGCAATGGCCGGCATTTATAAGTGGACATGGCGTTTCTTCCAGGTTAATTCGTACGGTACGATTGGCACAAGAAATTCAATCTCACTAAATTATGTGATAACTTGTACTTTCGACCAGTGGTAACGGGTATTGACGGTTATTGGAAAAGAAAAAAAAAAAAACTCACCCGACTTACCGGTCAATATTTACAAAAACTCGAATCACTGTAATCAATCATTCGAACTAATATTCATCAACTTAAACCGACGTGATACGGTGTTAATTTTTCAAAATTACCGCAAATTATCGGAGCTTTATTTATAGTAAGATGTTGAAATATTTGCACCTCTGCATAACCTTGTCATGGTTTAATTTTTCAATAACACGAATGAAAAAAAAATGTTCCGATCACGATTATCCGTTGAACATATCAGTATTGTAAGAAAAAGATCTTTCGTTGCTCTATCAAACGAATTAATTCGCGAATGAGCTGTTGAAAACGACCATGTATCAGTGAAACTGAATGAAACGTCACAGCCAAAAATTTTCAGATATGTAAGTCCTGCTTATTAGTGAACGTATAGTGCGTTTGACTCACGCGATACCTATATCTAACTGCAAAACTATGCTAAAGATATGGTATCCCATTAAATATATTCTATTAAAATACACAGACACAATCAATCGAGTATCAAATTCTTAGAAATTTTATGGTGAAAAATTTTCTAATCATCACCTTTTCAGTCAGACCTCAGTTTCCCTTTGCCAAAGTATCAAAAGTATTCTCGTCATCCTGAAAATGACACAGATCGTGGTGCATATACGCTCTCATTTATTTATTTACGGGTAAATCGGTATACTCATGAAGTGTTTTTCTGTACGAAATCGAATTTTGTTTGCTGTTACAACGTATTATTAAATGTTTCAAGAATTTAAAGTGAATAATTTGACGCTCGATCTTGATATATATATATATATATATATATATATATATGCTATATATATATATATATATATATATACACATATACATACACACCTTTACATCATAGATAACCATCAGCCATTACACATAACATCAATCGTACAATATTTTGTGAAAATCCATGAAAAAACCTAATTCCCAAATCACTGTGTAATTTTTCAAATCCTAATTTATTTTCAACATCGTTTTATCCATGAACCTCCCTTGTTACCCCGCATGTCCCGTTGCGTATACAGCACGCTGTGCCAACATGCCGAGGTGTTTTTTGCATGCAGTCCTTTACGTTTGCGTATGAATTACGATGAAGTGTATTAAAATGTCCTTGCCCTGCATGATCTTGTGAATGCAATTAACAAATTATGAAAAACACATCGCACACCTTGCAAGATTGGTTAGACTTGCTAGGCATATCAGGATTAACAATGCGAATATTATCACGTATGGATAAGTTACAAGCTCAAAAATATTTAGCGAAGCGAGTACAGAGTATAAATGAAAATTTTTGCATCTCGTGTGATGATTATCTGATGTGTTCCTGTAGGAAATTTGTTCCAAATGACAAACTACGTTTCGTACAGGTTGTAATCCGATGTTCCCTGCTCCGGTTGAAAACCAGTTGTCTGTAAATATTTTGATTGCAATAACTGTTCAGAACAAATCCCCTTCAATACTATTCCGATGTGTGAGATACATTTCAAACAATGAGAATGCAATAGTTTCGACTAAACAGACTTCACCGTTTATTTGTTGAATACAATGACATTCAAAATGGCTGTAGTCAAAATATAATGATGATCACCGTCTCCCATTAATCCGAAACTAAATGTGACTATTAATATTTTCATAATTTACCGTTCTCGATTCTTTTTCGTAAAATTATTACCTTAAGTGATAGGCTACAAGAAACTTTTTTTTCACATGTCCCGCATTAAAAGTAAAATACCAGAATGTGGATAGCAGTTGTCATATCCCATTAAAAATGGCTTGCAGGTTCCGTTGTGTATAACCAAAGAATGACATCTGTCTTCGGTATAATGATTCTGTACCTTGTACTGTTACTAAAATAATTATACAACTGCACGCTGCGCTGTTTTATGGAATTTTCATTTAGACTAAATTCCCTGAGCCAAATCTGGAAGCTCACAACGCACGGTAATCTGAAACTGTTATAACTGAATATATAAAGTCGGATTATTGCAAACAGTACGTTGGATTTCAGGAACTGGTTAGCTGTTAGAAAAAAAAAGAAAAAAAAAACGAGTAAGTCGTCTGCGAAATTCAAGCTCACAGGATATATAATCTGAATGTTCTGAAATTTTATAATGCAATGTCTTGTTTCACTTATATGATTAACCACGACTGTACACAGGGACAGAATCATTTTTCATCAAGTGTTTTCCAGTTTGAGAAATGTTTTGTTCCAACAACCCGCATACCCCTGTGTAATATATTATGCAAGACATTTCCAACTGGTATGTTGTTATGAAATGACAATTCTGTTTTTTATTGCGCCCTTAGAATAAATATCAATTGATGGCAGCAGGGAGAATCATAATAAGAATAAAACAACGCTATCAACGCCGAGTTCAATCCGCAATTTTTGTATTTGCACGTCAATCTATCCAAACAGAATTTTACATCCGCTTTTTGAATATATTTTATCCAAGGCGGTAACATAAGTGTGAATTTACAATTAGTAAGCGGACGTAACATGAAATATACACACGTTACTATTTTCAGAAATATCGGGTACTGCGAATTAGTTTCAAAAGGCAAGCTCGTATATTTAATTAAAGTTATGAAAGAAAAACTAATTTTCAAAGCGACAACTCTGAATTGTAACTAAAAATGGTGGGTGCTGTTGAAAAAACATGACTAATCGACACTTTGGAGCTCCGAAAGTATTTCTATTGGCATATTATCGGTTGCGAAACATATTTCTCAAATTAAACCGAACGTATTAGCATCGCTGAACCTGTGCCTTCACTCGTTTCTTTTTTTAGAGAATTATTCACTCAACTGATAAAGGAAATATTTAATTCGTGACTAAGAGCATTTTTTTCAAATTCTGCGATTGCAGTGAAGGCCTAATTAAAGTTTTCTGAAACCTATAACAATTTCCGGTCCCGCTGCCATCTAATGATATCCTAAAATACCCTGAAGAAAATTAAAAAAAGAGTCAATTCGGTATACGACAAGAATGCCATAGAGGTATAAAGGGCAGCAAATAGAGTTGTAGTTGGGTGTTACGTTTGTGCGTTGGGTGTGTTTGTAGTATCACGAGGCGCCGCCTATTCTAGTGGACAGCCTGGCCATCATGAACCTGGTCTTCACCCTCCTTTTCTTCATTGAGTGCATCCTTAAACTCATCGCCTTTGGATGCAAGGTACAGCCAAGCTTTTACTCAAATTCAATATTCTTCATATGTGTAACTTACAACAATCGATCGGTGTTTGAAATAAGAAAAGTAAGTTTCATCCACAACACAGTGCACCCTGTAATACGGAAGAAATACATCAGTGCCGTTGTCGCGCTATCAGTTTTCAATCTAAGAGATGAGGTCAGTTTGTCTTCAATTTTTTTCAACAGTAAACATAAATACGTCGACATCTGCATTCTAGATATTTGTTTCCGGTATAATAAGTTTACGAAGATGCTATTTTTATATCACCGTGGAAATAACTAATGGATTGATTATTTATTTACTTATTTTTTTTGATAAATAAAAGCCTGAATATCAAATAGAGCACGAACAAACTTCTCACGTAAAACATTAGTTTCGTAAGTAGCAATGGAAGTATTACCGTACAATTCAGAAAATTCAAGTTTACAAAGATACAACACATTGAGAAGTTATAACAAACTGACCCAAGCTGCGCGATCGTCAAATTATGATTACAACGGTATCCGAATACCAGTTTTTATTGAATGGGAATTGCATTATTGAAAAAAAAAACTTCCTCCTACACTACCCTACATTTATTATTCTTCATTCTGTACTTTTCACACATGCGAAACGTCGTAACATAAGTCAAACAACCAGTCATTGATTTTTCCGCTCATCACGTTACACTGGCCCTTTATTGAAAATAAAAACTGCTTCACTATTACCGTAGGTACTTACACAATTACCGATTTGTAGCTGCTTGCTGTCGGCATGCTCTTATATCCCTAGATTACTATAAAGATCCCCATCATTCCACTAACCACTCATCAAATAGTTTATTGTTTTTCATCACACATGCAAATACATTCTGCACACATATATACACATTGCATTTCACCGTTCATGCTTCACACTCTATATAATATGTAAACTTTGGGCTGTTTTGTACACTATTTATCGGTGGCATATGAACAAACGAATCTTCATTGCAACGAAGGTGCAATTTTCTTATTATTGTCCCCAATAATTTAGGCTGTTTGTAAATCAACCATGGAAAGGAATTATAGATGTTGGAAATGATGGTACTGTTAGTGATATAATTTTCATTTATCGTGGTAGTATTGACCTTCTTCTAGTCCTGCGTATATGCTATTCCATTATACAAATAATCGAACGACAGATACTTTTCAGTGCCTGTTATTACTGTGCGATTCCAAATTTTTTTCGTTAATATTACCGTATACTATCAGTGCCATTTGAGTATATAAATTTTGCAATAGGTAAAAAAAGTATCGGTGCAACGATTTTGGGAACAAGTGTGCATAACTCAGCAGCCTTTAAATGTGTACAAAATGGCTGCCCAGGTTACGTTAATGCTTTAACATTTCTTTTTTCGTCAACAGAACTTCTTCAAAGATCCATGGAATACGTTCGACTTCATTACAGTGATTGGAAGTATCGTCGATGCTCTCGTAATTGAGTTCGGGGTATGTAAAGTTATATTTCCCTCACTCGCCGTATAAACCTGAACACGAAGTTCGAGTGAAGACTTGCTTTAAATACAAGTTTCATTTTATAGCAAATCAGATTGTCGATGAAGTCATCGTAAAAATTCTACTTAAAGGAGGAACAATTTGCATAAATTTGAAAAATAATTCGTTTGTTACACGCATAAATATATTTATGTAAAGCAAGGCTTCCTGTAGCGCGGATTAATCGGGAGCTTTATAGTCAAACTAAAAGTATAATATATGTATAGGTACATACCCTTCAGTTAAATACATCCCTGGTGTCCTTAGGCTTGAACACAAGCGTGAATTTTCGACGTATAACTTTGATGGTTTAAAGCTTCAATTAATTTTTTTTCAAACTGTAAAATTTCAAAAGTGTTATTTTATTGATCAAAATGCCTGAGTAGAAAAAATCACTTTTTCTTTAATTGGGTCGATGCAAATTCGCACCTGTGTTTTAATGAAGGGTTAAAGTCAAGCTTGTGACTTACTTAGGTGAATGGATTGAACAATGCTTTTTATGAGATTGTGCAGATTGAAATACCAGAAGTAGCGATGCCCGATTTATAACGTAAAAGATTAACCTTACTCGGATCATTAGTACACAGCATCTTCTTGCCTCTGAGATTAGTCAGAATAATTATTTACATTCGTTACTACCACTTAGACCACTTTGTTACGATCAACTCTGCACAAACACCTTGTTCAGTTTGTATTGAATGGAAAATGTAAAAGGTATCCTCGTACAGTAAAACCTTTCACACTGTCCTACACGACCAATTTCACCAGGGTACTTCTTTGAAATGCCGTGAAACATTGGCCTGGCCAAAAAATGACAAAACTGTGGCTAAAGAACCGATAGTTTGCACTTCAAGGAAATACCCGTGTACAAATTTAGCTGGCATATCCATAACTTAAGAAAACACATTACACTTACATATTCTGAGTTTATTCCTTTATAGAATCCGGTTGTCTACATCATTAAGTACTTCTTTCCGAAGTCAACCTTGGTAAGAAGCAACACCAACACAGTTAACTACTCTATCCCACCAGTATTTAGCACATGGAACATAGTCTCTACACTCGATCATCACGGAGGTCATAACTTTGAGCCAATAGGCTCAAGGCATTCAATCGAGTTAAAGAAATACTTGAAGAGGAATGCCTTAATTTTTTCATATTCCGACGACACTTACCTACCGGTGTATATCGATGTACGAAACATTGAGAATCTGATTTAAGTCCTGGCAGAGATAGCAGTACACAAATATTAATACATGTCACAGAACACACCTTGCAATGAAATAACGTACACAAGAGTAAGTGATTGCACTGCGTAATAAAGTATAATAAAGAGACGGAGTCTACTGACTGTGAAAATGAATGCTAATTGAAATAAGCAAAGCGATGGAAACCGAAGCAAGTAAAAAATCCAGCATTGACTTTCAATAGAAATCTCAAAAAGAAAAAAAACGGTGAAAGAAACTGAAAAGACACGCACATATTTATCTTGCAGCAAGCACTGATAACAATCCTACACTCATTACGGTGCAAAAGATCCTATTGGCATTGAAACGCCTGAAACACAAACGTCTCTAACTATTAATTTGTTCGTACTTTCTTTTTGTTCTATTTTTACCTTCATTTAAAAGATGGCCGGGAAAATCTTTACAGAGATATTCGGTCTTCTTTCGCAATCGTTGCGTTTCTCTATATGGCTGGTTGAATTTCATGCCAAAGCATTAACTTTGATAAAACGTAAAGGCAATATTAGATTATATTCTATTCTGTGATGAAAACTTTAGATCCTTAGGAATCTAGTCTATTCAAGCGTTTTCATAATAATTGTACTCGTTAACTCAGTATAAAACATAATTCTTGTACAGTAGCTTCATTATAATCAAATGAATAGATTTTTTGCCAATTTGGGAGCAGTCAGTGTTTCTTTTATTATTAATATAACGTTTGTGCTGTTATTTCTTTTTGATATTGCTTCATTAAATAAGTCTCTTCGTTTTATTTGCTATTAAAATTCATATTGAACTGCGGGCAGTTCATCATTACTGAGAAAATCCAACATTCCAACATTCGCACAGCATCGTTAATTATGCAGCATTGCTGGTAATCCCGGAGGATTTCACTGTACAATCGCAAACAAATATTCAAGACACCCACACACCGACATTCTACTTTGAATAAGACGTACTCACATAAATGGTTTCAACCAATTGAGTAGCGGGAATTGATGAACAAATTTTTCCCGTAACAAATTTTTTGAGTGATCAGTAGTTACGTTCTTCCGTCAAGAGAGCTCGACAATCACAATTAAAATAATTCCACAACGTCGAGACGATTCTTCTTAAATTATACAACGTTGAAACCATGAGCGAAGAAGAAATTAAGTACGACTAGAGACAAGCGCACGTCCGTTAACTCGGAACGTTATAATACGTTAGATATTTACTATACAAATACTTGAAAGAAGTCTTCTACACATCGGTGGTAACTTGCATGTTTTCCAAGCAGTAGAATTGCTCTTTTACTTTAACAGACACAAGAAAAAAAAAAAAAACTTTCCTTTCAGGTCAGGTAATATATATTACACTAGGTGCTTTATCATGCAATGTAGTTGCTGTCCACGTATAATAGTATAGTGATTAGTATCCAACAACCTGAAAACCTGCGTCCGTGAAAACTAGAAATTTTCATGCTGTGAAATGCCTCTCACGATAGAAATAATAATTAATGATTGAGTTGGTAAAATGAATAGAATCCTTAACGATGCTTACATCCTTGCATTTATTTCCCACGGATTGATCCGGGGCGCAGCTAATTAGACTCCAACTGCCTTAACCGCGCGATTCTAACATGCATAAGGGATCAGAAGGTCTTGAGACTGTCTTTGACTTAAAACTAAATATGCAGACATCGAAGTAGTAAAAAAGGATTGGAAAACTGATTTATACGCAACATCTAACCGACTCGTATCATTATACATACATATCGATATGGCCAAAAAAAATTATCGGGTAACTTTCGTATTTGGTAAAAGTCGAAACCAACCATAAAGACACATATTGGTGTATATCGTGTAGATTAACTAAAGTCGTCTGTAAGTATCATTGAGCTAAACTGCAATGAAACCAACCAATCGCTGCGTATTCATTAAACAGCTATAGATGTAATAGATATTCATCTTAGATACGCCTGATATATTAAAGCTGAAAAATGAGTGTAACGTTTTGAAATCTTTCTGTCGCTTCGCTCTAGTAGTCTTATCTCAATGTTGTGTGCAAAATTTCAACGATCTTTTGCTCTACATTGATTTTTAAGGTCTACTCGAGTGAAGTCTGTAGATTAAAAGAGCAAGAATTTTGTATGTGTTTCTGAAGTGCAATTTCCTCTGCCCGTTACAGGAAAATTTCATCAACGTCGGCTTTCTGAGATTGTTTCGAGCTGCAAGGTTGATCAAACTTCTACGGCAAGGATATACCATACGAATTCTCTTGTGGACTTTCGTACAATCATTCAAGGTGAAATTTAAACGTCATGGTCATTATCCTCTATTATATAGCTTTTATAATAATTCAACTTCGAGACGTGAATATGTGAAGATTAATTGTAGACATGGTCTGCAAGTAGTGTCTAAATGCTCAACTACATTTGTGCCAATGATTATAAAAGATAAGGAAGACGATACCTGCAAGTTGTATTATACAAGTGAAGGACAAATTCGAGCAAACATTGAATAATTTTTATATCTATTCCAGGCCCTGCCGTACGTTTGTCTTTTGATTGCCATGCTGTTTTTCATCTACGCGATCATCGGAATGCAGGTAAAATACTTTGACTCATGTAACGCGTGTATTTCTATAATGTAATAACAAAGTGCAGAAACTCGATTGATAAAGGAGACTCAATCAGTCTCGCCCAACGATTTCTGAACGGTTCTTTTACACGGTATTTTGTCTGAAAAAATTGATACGCTGTATTATTGATTAAAGTAGGAGGTGCACTAACTCACAACCTTCAATTTCAAGTACGGTGAACGATTACGTCGAATTTCAGTAGCTGATCATTTGTTTTAGAGAATATCGGAATAACCTGTGCAATTAAATGATACTTACGAAGTTATTATGCTTTGATGTTTTACGTTGAACAAATTACGTAGAATCATTGAAAGTGTCGGATACGAACCTGTTGTAGGTTGTTTGAGTTTTACATATTTTTCCATTCAATGATATAATTTTTGTAAATCAAATGTATGAGTGATGTTATTCATCGCGATTGTACGTGTTGTTGGAGCATAAAATTCGATGGCAGCGCCCAAAATCAAACAAGATGCCAAATGTTGGTGATATCATATTTTACCTCTATAGGTATTTGGAAATATAGCCAACGATCCAGCATCTGCGATTGATCGGCAAAACAACTTCCAATCATTCTTCGGCTCTCTATTATTGCTGTTTCGGTGAGTCGAGCAGCTAAACGAAAAACAAGTGTGCGGTGTTTTACAAGTTGAATTTAATTGATGAAACAAACCCAGAGTCAAATATTGCAGCCCAGAAAAGACATTTTCTCCCCTCTAAATATTTAGTTACTCTCGCGAAGAGTCACTTGTGTAAAAAAATTCTACCTTAACTAAATAACGTGGTGACACTGATGCCAGTTACATTGGACATTTGATATTTATCGTATCATGTTCGTATGAAGTGAGGCCCGACGATTAAGCTCTATCACGTTATCGTCGTAATAAGCACCACACGTCAATCCAATGAAGAATTGTATTTCGAATTTTCATTATTCGTGAGTCATCAATAATTTCGGTAAGATTGTGAATTACGAGGTGAATAATTTCACAATATCTATTGTATATACTGAATGATGATTAATTAAGTGGAAGTTGGCAAAGAATAGGTAAGCAAAAAATTTAGAACTCCAGGACAAGAGCAGTGGTTCTCTGTCTATGTCCTGACTGGAATTTAGTTCGGGCAATCGTTAAACACAATCAGTCGCAAGCAACTTCGGGTTTGTCGAAATAACACTCAACACGATCGTCAATGCTTACGCTTTGCGTGACTGCGTTTAACGACTATGTGAACTGAATTCGAACCAGGACATGAGACCCGTTGCTCATGGCCTAGAGCTCTGAATTTTCTGCAACCTCATTTTCTGTCAACTTGCACTTCACTGATGATGAGATCGAACTTTTCGAGGCTGCATTGAAAGTAAGGCGAAAGAAATTACATGTTGTATTAAAGGTAGCTAACTCCTACGTATACGCGTATACTACTACACTGCATCGTAAGCATGGTTTAACAAAAGTAAGCTGCTCGACGTCTTTTAAGCGCTAGATTGTTGGTCAGCTAGTATTGCTTCCCTAACGGGAATCAATTAATCAAATTACTAACCCATCAAATACGTACAGCTGTCGAATCCCGCAGTATTAAATGTGCACTATCATACCTTGAGATCGTAAACTAGGTATTGTAAAATAATTCTGTAACTACAAAACGTTGATGCAGTAGAGTCGGTTATTATTGGTATCAGTTATAAACGTTGTTTGTACTGCCTGCAGGCAATTCGATGTTCCGATAACTTGTGGTTTCGTTCAATCTGTAATTGAGACTCTACTGCATTTACTCGCCAATGAGATTCCCGTAATTTTAGTTACATTTTTGGATAAGTCTATGAGTTGTTATTACAACAAAAATACGAAATGGCTGTATCATGCTTATTGTCTTTCTCGACAAACATCCCGATGAACTGATATGCAAAGTTTGATCACCAATTGTGCGTACTGGTTCTGGGATAGAGTCCGGGTGGATAGAAAACAAAACTGTAACATTCATTTTTCTTCTAAATCATGAATTTCAAGAGTGTTGCCTGGTTCGAAAGTTCATTTTTACGTTTCAATTCACTAGCGGCTGGCCCAGATCCGTTTGTCTTCGGACTAAATTGAAAGTGAAAGATTCATCGAAAGTGAGAAGACAAAATACGAAACGTTTTCTTGGGTTAAGGGTGTAGGAACTAGGCAACGCTCTTAATATCCGTTTGACAATAAGTATGAAACGTAATTTTAACTGTGCTCCAATTCCGAAAGTATGCGCTGTTAACACTGTATGGGTTTTGGTTTCCCTGCTTATCTGGTTAGGTGTTTGGTAACATCAAACTGGATTCTTCAACAGCCATTTCGAAGCACAACAATTTCCAAAGCTTTATACAAGGACTGATGTTACTGTTTAGGTAAGTAACCGTCCTGTATTCAGAAAGGCATTTATTTCGATTAGCAGTTTTTTCTTTCAATTGCGATCTTTCCGCAATGCTTTTCGAATATCCGTTTTTTTCTTCTGCTTTACATATTTTTCAACGATAGTTTATATTGTTGCGGTCTTGAGCACTAGAAATATACGTACATTATTTGAAATCGTAACAACTGCTACTGTAATTTCTGAATTCATTTGTTGTTGAACAGTTCAAGACTGTTCCAATTCCTACCATGGTTTTCATATTTTTTAAATACGTTGCCATTGTTGGTAGAAAATGTAGCATTATGGGATCGTAGAATTTATGTGGCAAGTTTACAATTTTATTTCTCACGAGTAAACCATAAAGAGTTATCGTACAAGTATTATATTTCTGGATATTAGCGTACGTTCCGCTAATGTGAACGAATCATCAATAATCAAGTAGTCGAACCTCGTTACTAGGCTGATTGCTTACGATGCTTATACTTTCGACTAACGCAGTAGGAGGGTGTCAAGCTAAAAGAGTAACTATATTCCAATCTTCCGGTACAGAAAATCGATCAACGATTCATGAAACATTAATTTGGGTCGCAATATAACCCTACTACTTTGTCGGTTTGTTTCATTTCTTAACTCGGTGTTCTGAAAATGTCAGATTGAGTAAAATTGTAATCGTATAACTTGTCGTACCTTCAGATGCGCTACCGGCGAGGCATGGCCGAACATTATGCTGGCATGTAAGAAGGGCCGTCCGTGTGCTCAGCCAAAAGAAGATAATGCTGCGGAAGGATGCGGCTCAAACCTCACGTATGGTTACTTCGTCTCGTTCATCTTCTTTTGCTCGTTTCTGATGCTGAATTTGTTCGTTGCCGTCATCATGGACAACTTCGACTACTTAACAAGAGACTCATCCATATTGGGCGCCCATCATTTGGATGAGTTTGTAAGAATATGGGCCGAATACGACCCGAATGCAACGGGAAAAATACATTACACCGAAATGTATGACATGTTGAAAAACATGGATCCGCCTTTGGGGTTTGGCAACAAATGTCCGAACAGACTGGCGTATAAGAAATTGATTAGAATGAACATGCCGGTAGATGTAGATGGAAAAGTTAACTTTACTACGACCCTGTTTGCACTCATTCGTGAAAACTTGAGCATCAAAATGAGAACAGGCAAGTGTACATTTCTTTCGATAATATCTATTTCACGCAAGCGGAAACACGTAGAGCTCTCATGGTGTTATCGAATTTCTATTATCTTTTATCACACGTGAATTAAGCGTAGATACTTGCGCAATTTGTTCGCTATCTAGCAATCTATCAGACTTACGTGAAATTCTTTCACTTTTTTCCCTAAATTGTAAATTGGTACATGTGCAGCGGAAGAAATGGATCAAGCTGACGATGAGCTCAGAGTTACTATTCAAAACATCTGGCCATTGCAAGCACGGAAAATGCTGGATCTTTTGATACCAAAGAAAGATGGTACGAGCTTTTGTAATTTAAACTATAATTTAAATTCAACCGAATAGATAACTGTGTATTAAGAAATCACGACAAATATTTTTTGCAAGTATAGTTAGTATTTCGCTAACAACCGCAGCAAACTCGTTTATTTGATTAATTATTTACTTTGTCCGTAGAGCTAAACAAGGATAAATTAACAGTGGGTAAGATATATGCAGCTCTCCTGATCCTTGAAAGCTGGAGGACAACAAGGTTTGGTCAAATAGAAGCAACTGGACCACAGGTGAGCCCTTAAGTCGAATAAACATTCAGTATCACATTAAGCAGCGTCTTATCTTATGAACTTGATCATCTTTATCAAAATCCCCTTTTTGCCGAAAAAAATGACGGATCGCAATTTTCTGTGATTATTTTTCATTGTGAATTTCGCAAACTAAAGAGATTATTTGGGGGTAGTAATCTATGAAATTTAGCTGAAATCAAGAAGAATGAATGTTTCTTGTTAGCTTCATCGTCGTAGAATTTGACAGCCGGTGCGAAAATTTTTGCAAAAGTTAGCAATCCTCAAGCTCCCGTAGATTATAGACAAACCTTGAGATCGATTTGTGTTTGTGTAACTATTCAACGCCAATACTTACTAACCAGTTTTGTATTTTGGGAAAATTCTGTTCACCATATGCAACGTTAGCAATAACAACTGAACTCGTATACGAAACATCAGAAAGCAACACCTCTTTTCTCCAGATTATTTATTATTAATTAGGTGGTGATAAAATTTCTAATTGCATATTAAAATGACACAGATACGACCGACACGTGTCGTTTTTTTTGAATCAATAAAAACGGCGTAGCTGAATGCCCTTGTCGACTATTTTTCCAGCTCGTTAACTAAATAACACGATTAATATCTGAACACAAATCGATCTTTGATTCCTATTTCTCAAATTGTAATCATTCCTATGTGCTAAGTAGTGCTGAGATATTTTTTCTGACATTATGTATACATATATACCTGTATAAAAACTGGCCGTGTTTCATGCGATTCATACTCCCATTTTGAGTCTACAGGGTTCAACGTATAATTTTCCACCTTAAATTCAGGAAATAAGCGCATAAATACCTATTTATTAAGGATCGCATACATGGTGATCATTGATTTAAATGAGAGGAAATAACTCCGAAAGTCAATATCTCAACGAAGGTGGATATGAAAATTTGCATTATTGATACACTTGTCAATTCTCTGTCAATTCCGATCAAGGCCGAGCTTTCCGATGCTCTCTGTTGTTGAATTGTATGAATTATAAATATAAGCGAAAATCAGACTTTTATGTCAGTCTTCGTCGTGAAATTACTTGGTGCAGCTCATACAAATGAATCAATGAATGCCATTCATTATTGAATGGCAAAAATATATACATATATATATATAACAACCGTATTAGATGTCGCAAGTTCAATTACTGAATTAGTAAATTCGAAATGATATTTAGATTCTTATTGTTGTCCCCCTCCCTGAACGATTGATTGATACTATATATCACTTGTCAGATTAGAGTGTGCCCCCAACTTTTCCCATGACGTATATAAGTACCAACTACAAAAAAAGGTTAGATAGAAAATTCACTAGAGAAAAAAAGAATGATGCTTGGAAATAGCCATGAGTTTTAATCCTTTTTTTCTGGTAATATTTGACTGGCTGATCAGACGTGATTCCAAACGTCGTTCGTTTCTTGAATGTCGTTTTAACATGACGGTATCGGAGAAGTGAAATGTTATTGATTGAACTTTTACTTTCGAAAACTTGGACTGTGCGAGTTGTTGGTATCTCTATAAATATTCAGACGTAATGTCGGACATCGAATTAAGTTTTTTAAGTGTAGAACAGTTTCGAATAATATCTTTCATTTCTCTGATATTGGAGATTAATTAGGGGGCCTTATTCATATAGTCAATATCCGAATAAGATCTCATTGTTAGTTAGGAGCAGCTGGATGAATACATAGAGTTACTAAGAAAAAATTTGACATTCATTCTAGGAAAGTTAAATTAAACGATCGAACTTAGATAGTGTGGGTTTGATGTATAATTTGTCACGCAAAACATTTAGGTGGTGAAAGCTCTCAATCATCTTTGTGTGTGTTTTCTGTTTTATTTTCAGAATGATAACGATCATATCGATAACGATAATGCCGGGCAAAGTCCTGCAGCCCAGGCGGTAGTACGTTAATTTTTCTCTTACTTCTTTATCCTCGCACACTATTTTATGCATTTTTATCTATTCCTTTTAATAATATTTCGTAGCCAAATGTAAATAACATCTTATTCAGACTTTAAATTCTCAAATTAATAGCTTAAGATCCAACCACACAATTATACGAAAGATTATATTTTCCATATACAAACTAGAGTAAGAGAAATTTTCTTATACTTTATTTATAAGCAATTTCGTAGGTCCTCTCCTTACAATTAGTAATAACGATACTAACCGTTGCTAGACTTGACGTAACTAATGGTGACTCGTCTGAGGAAATAACACAAGCTTGGTGTTCGCAGAAACCGATTTACGGTCAATGTTAATCAGATTATACAGTGCTTCAATATTGAATACGTCTTTATTTCTTTGGTTCTTTACACGTGCGGATGAATTAAATCTCGTTTATTTGGAAATTTCTTTGATGTTCGTGAATAGCGAAACAGGAATGTTAGATCTAATCTTCAAATTTTTATTATTCTACTTGCACATGCCTCAATTTCGAATCAAAAAATTATTTATCTTTTTCAAATTACTGTCATTTATTTAGAATTCTCTCACGATGAGACGTGACCTATTTTTGCGAAAGAGTAAAAAGATAAATTATGCAAAGTCTTCTTACAAGTAATCGTAAAAATTTTATCCTAGAAATGTAATCAGCTGAATAATTTTCTTACATTTGACTACAGTGAAATAATTCACAATTAATTGTTCAGTTCGCCATTAAACCCACGTTAGAAGATACCATTTTCTGCTCCAATATGCTGTACAGACAGTAAAATTCACAAGGACTCGGTCATTTTGATCTTCGAGTTGCGGGAGGATAAATGGTATTTTCACTAAACAATCATATTATCACCCTCAAATAAATTTCCAATTTATTGTACATTCTTATTGAGTTAACTTTTTTTGTCATTCAGTTACTTAGTTTCTAAAATTTAAATCATACTTTTATGTTACTAATACAATTGAGAGAGCATTATCCCAATCACCATTTCAATAACAAAGCTGTTTTGATTTTAATGCAGAATGGAAAAAGTATAATATTATTGTCCTAAAATTGCAAACAAGTTGCAGGAATGGTGGATGTGATATTTCTAGATTTACTCATTACAATTTTTAAACTCTTTGCGCACCTTAGTAAGAACTAGATAATAATCAAATTCCATATAAAATAGTAACTAGATAATCCCATTACAAAAAGACTCCCGTCGAAGTATATTCTAAATGTTGTCCAATTTTATATATCATATACGTAAAAAATAAGAAAAACATTATATCATATAATAACGTCAAATCCAGTAAATTTCTGGATAAAAGCAAAAACAATGTTCAGTTATTGATCGAGTGAAGTCTCCCTCTATAAAATAAAAGTTTTGAGGTATATATGTAAAAATATTTCAGTTAAATTTGATAATCGGCTAATTACGTTTTGCTTCGCTGAAAGCTAACTCCGGCTGATACAATTTAAAAGTTCAAAAATATACAGTTATTACAGCTACAGCTAGTACAAACATATAATTTCCTGTTATATTTTCAGTTTACACTGTAACGATTTTCTGAGAATTGGCATTTATCACTGTGATGAATAAGCAAATGATATATATAATTGTCACACAATGAATTTAGTTCACACACAAATGGTTTCGAATAGCAGTGTGAAAAACACAATAGCCTCCACTATACCCAAAGATGTAATCCATCATATACATGATGTGGACTTTCAAGTTAGTCTGCCTTTTGCCTCAACCCAAGTAGATACACTTTGGACATCATGAAATAGATACAGATAGCGATACTAGATCGACTTTAGAATTTTCCGTATTTTCACAGCACTTTCGATTTGCCTAGATTTTGCTGTTACCTCTAGAAACATATTCAATTTAATAACACTGGCGTACCGACGAAGCAATAAAAGGTTTGTTGTTGATCATCGAACGGAAATTCCACAAATCACATTCACAGTGCGATTTTCGATGGTTACAATATTATGCAAAACCACAGAGAATGCAATTCTTGAAAATTTGGTGGTGTGATTCTAGAGATTTTTAACAGCTTCTGAAAATATGAAAATACGTATTATATATAGTTAGAAAAAAATTTGAATAGACCATTAATGAACTATATAGAATTTTTTGCTTGTTTTTGTGTCTTGATACTTAGAATACATTACCATTATTCTGCTAATGCGAATTTCCAGAAATTAAATAATTAGTGACTTAAAAAATGATTGATCATTACTCTTGAAATTATGACTGCTTTTGTATTTTAAAGTAAGAATATTACGCGAACGTGTTTATAATTTCAATTCATTGTTTTGAATGCATTTTCGTGTAACTATAATATTTAAAAATTATGCATTTTCCATTGCGAATGAAAGTAAAACTGACTCCATGTTTTCTACGCAACTTTTGACGTACGTAATTAAGCGACGCACAAAAATTCAACTACGTTTCAACTACATTATTTTTACTAAACTTTACGAAAATCCTTACCTCAAATTTACCGTAAATATATAGATATACCGGTGGCCATAGTTTCGTTTGTACTGAAATTCTGTGAAAATGTTGGTTATCCAATTAGCATCTGGACTAGCATTCCCATATGATATGGTTTACTAACATTTTTCGGAACTTAAACGTGAAAAGTAAAGAACAACGTCTAAGCACCTGTAGGCATGTTCCCCAAATTACATCCCCGTGTTTGTGTGTAGGTTCGTTCATATATTACTCTGTGGTTGGTGGCTACTTCTTGTACAAGCTTGCGTTTACTTGTACCTAACATTGAACTTGTATTGTACACTCATTTATCCATGTTTCTTACAACGTTTTCAGCATTCACGTATATGTCTAAACTGCAATGTTGCCAACATCGCGTTAGCTTTATTCGACATTGAGAATTATGCAATCAGAAGGTATCACAGACGTTCATCGATTCGTAAAGTTTAAATCAACATTTAACTGTATTTCAATATGCGATTTATTTTTAAACAGTATTTTTGTAGGCAGATTGTTGTGCCGCGGTCGGTACAAATACCCGAATTGAATCTAACGCGACATTGGTACACATTGAACTGTGCATGTTTCATTATTTTTTCTTAATTGCATTTGCAATATCTTATTAATTTGTATGTACTTGTATTATCTTACAATATCTTGACCATATACCCAAACACAACTTATAAATTGAATCCAATATAATATCTAACTTAACAAACATATACAGGCTTTGTAAAATAAAATTATCCCAATCACAAAGGATTGTACGGTATAAATGTAATTTATCTGTGCCGCGATTGTAATTCTGAAACCCGGTGACAAAAAGAGAAACTTTTGATGCTGAGAAAAAACCTGTCTAGCCTCATGTAAATTTTCCATAACAATGAAATTATTGTCATTATAGAAAAATGAAAATACATACGATCGTGCCCGGGGCTGTTGATGCAAATTAACAATACAGCACCAACACCAGTAGTTCAGCTTAACATCTTATTCAGAAATCGTACTTACACTTTGCAGTTACTGATCTCTCCAATACGTATAAATCAAAATAGATGCGAGAGCAATGAATTCGTTTTCAAATTACCATCACAAAATTGATTGGAAAATTGCGTAATTGCCGGCATTTATACGGTACACCCTTGCGATGTAATAAAAAATATTTAAATAAATAACATTACCTTCAATTCACACTCAGCACCGTCACACTTTGGCATGGTTTGAGACATTTTTACAATCTCTTTCAAACTCGACTTGATCTTTTTCACTTTTAATGCCTGGGGGATGATACATTTATGGTATACATATTATATCGATATCGCTATTGGGTAAAGCCTGTATGTGGGTGAAGGTACCATCTCGTGACGGGTAAAGTATTGTGACTTTGACACGGGTTTCGCACATTCGAACAGCGTTCAACCTTCTTCAACTGTCTCCTGGATATGGCCGGCGTCAACCATACTGGAGGAAATAATCACGGCACGCAACCCGGTGATAGCCGAGCTAATAGCTTAGAGCCCCCGCCAGGACCAAGCGGGGACTTGAGAGGGGAGCGCAGAGAGCTAAGGGATGAAGAAGAAGGGGCCCTAGGGGCTCTTGCTGCCGCCGAGCAAAGACGACAGCGTAGCATCAGGTTCGCAAACATTATACAGCCGTACGTGCGTTTGTCGCCTAACAAAATCGGCCTAGTTATTTAGTAGATTTATATCGACCGACCGAGGTGATTAATCGATCCGTTCTTTTCTCTCCCTCAGGAACAAAAAGGTGAACTGGATTGTGTCCCATCCGTACGATAAACTAGGCAGCAGCGGAGAGAGTAGCCAGGGAGGGGGTGGGAGTGGGGGTGTAGTTAACAACCTCGATCGAGCTCCCGAGCTAGAACCGTTGTTAGCCGAGCCCTCTCAGGAGTACCTACGCTACGATAACAGCTACCACCGACCCTCGTACTACCAACACCACCAGAACACCACTTTCGTACCTCGCTCCTCAATCCGTTACCTCAAGGTCTCGGTTCCAATCCTAACTCAACTCACTCTTTCGTACTGTCGAGTCAATATTTTCCAATTATCAATTGCCGTTATTTCTTCATGATAACACCCTCGTTAAATACGTACCATGTGTGTATTCTCTCTCCAAATTTTTGCGAATACCACTTAACAATGATGATTGATAATTTTGTTAAGAGTATTCTGATCAACGCCACGAAACGTTCAGTTGCCTCACTTTTAATCGGTAGTACCACACCGAATAGTACAGCCTTATTCTTTATACGCTATGCCGATTGAATACCAAAGCAGATTTATCGTACATGAATTTATATGTTAGGTATAGATTCTAGAACCAAATACTACATAGTTTCTGTCGATAGAATTCCTTTATGTTTCGTATGAATTTACCCAAAATATTATAATTACAAGTAGATTCTAGACCAACACGTCCGATCGTTTTAGGGAAAGTACAAATGTAGACGCCATTTCAATTCTATGCAGCTAATCGTGGGCTTCGTTAGTAACATGTGACGAGACTTCCAAAAATTGAGTTATTGATGTACGTACACTTGAGGATGGCGGTACAAACGGAATCGAACGACGTAATAGTAACCGCTGTGTATTCCTCAGATCTAAATAGTACAAGACGAGACATAAACCCTCAAGTTATAGTACTTTTCGTCAGGTATTCATATCCACCACTTACACTACCAACTAGATGTGTTAGAAGAATAGAAATTGTCCCACCCTTCCCTAGCTGCTTTCACCTTCATGGTGTTAGTGTAATTATGAATATTATTGGATATATCTTTTCACCTTGTAAAAGGTCCCTTTATATGCGAGTGGTAAGTATGGGGCACTTATGCGTTCGACACTAGTGATTTCAGTGATTTGACTCCTTAATTATTACCTGATGCATGAGCATGGGAACGCATGACATAGAGTTTCTCTTATACATTCCAATTTTAGTGTTCTATACTACATTACACTGAGAGTATACATGGAAATATTGTCAGTCGTTTGAAAAGATTTTGAACATTTTATACACAGTGTGACTAATCGATCTGTATTCAACGATATTGTGCGAGACAGAGCGGTTATACAGTTAGCTGGATCTTTTTGCTCCATTTTTATACCATAAAAGTTGAATCATCCGATTAAAGAACTCGCGATTTATGTAACGAAGCGTTCGTCCGTGCTTAGCGGCAATTAAATTAGACGTTTCAAAACCATTCAAAAGACATGACATCTTCAAACTCGAGGCAAAAGGCGTGATACTAAAGTTTATGGCTTAAAAGCTGTTCTGAAAAAAAAGTTGAGACATCATTTTGTAAGTCAAGATTTCGAGCCAATTACAGATCCTTCCTCTTTTTCCTAGCATGCAGCAAATGACGGAACGTATTCTCATGATGTGATTTCTTTAGATGGAGCTACAGGACGTGGTAGTTAGCGAATCTCGAGCTGGGAGCCTTGAAAGTTTAACGCATCCTGGCGAAAGGCTGCACCCTCATCATCCAATATCTCAACAGAGACATCATTCTAGGTCACCCAGCTTAAGGTATCCCTCTTCATCCCTCAGTTACACCCAAGATTACGCTTTCTTTGACTTGGAGGAACAGTGTTCGATCTCAAATTAGTTTTGGAGCTAAATGTTGTCGTCAATTTATAGAAAACACTCTCCGATCTTGCATAGATCGCCATCGCCCAGACGGCATAGATACGATCATCGTGTTCATCATTATCACGAGGGTCCCGGATTCAGCGACACAGTTAGTAACGTCGTTGACATTCAAAGGCACTCACAGCATCCGCATGGCTCCCAGTATAATCATCGGCATAGAGTACGAGGTGAGTGCGTTATTTTCATTGCACTGCTCTCTCACATGGTTTTGTCTTTTATTTTGTGCTACAAATTGTATTCTTTTGTTTTTCCATTTCAAACGGATGCGAGACTTTCAATTATTCGCGCATCATCGTAAGAATTGATCGTAAACTGGTCTGTTTGACTTGATCTACCGAATAGTGGGTACTTTATGACATAGTCGAAAATACCAATGATCCATGGTGACACGTATATCTTCACCTGGCTCAGTCGTTACGATTCGAATAAAAGTATCGAGACATTCACGTATTCACGTCGAAGTTGTTCCTTTTTTCGTTACGTGAGAATTGCACATGTTTCATTGAAGCAGCGGGAAAGCTTTAATTGTAGATTCATTGTTTGATTTTGTCTATGAAGCGGGTCACGTCACCATCCACAAATAAACCATGTAATTTGCCATACATACATTAGCACCGCAAATATAATTTTTGTATCACGGTGCTGCTACTTAACAAGGTTTCCTGAAGTAACTTGAAACAACTTGCATCATTCTCTTGAGCATACGTAGGAAACTACCCACAATTACAAACATGTTTTTTAAATTAACGTCTTGCATTTAATTCGTACAAATGAATTGTTTAGTTAACAATCGGTTAGCTAAATTTGGTCTCAAATTAAAACTGATATTTGCAAAGTTGCTCAACGTTCCTTGATGTAATATATTGTTTTATTTTGTTCTGTTTTGCGCTACATAGACTATTACGACTTCTGCAACTATTACGACGATGGTAATTTTACTGTTTAACCTTGGCATTACACCTTTTATCATCTGCTATGTTTTCTATTTCCAATCAATAGTCGCTCATCTGTAAAGTTACAAACATTGTACATACCACTTAGTTCAACATGTCACGTAAAAATATTACAGTCCCAAGCATACAATATGAAAAAAAACGGTGAAATTACTTATTCAAGAATCCTTTTATTCAGTTACTTGTGCTTACGAAAAGACTTGACAATCCTCAGTAACATTATCCAAATTCCTTTAATGTGAAAAATAATGTACACACTGTATACACATATATGCACAAACGAATTGCATGCAGAATTCGTTAATGTACTAACACCGAAGAAATGCTGATTGCTTTTTTCGTAGTCAACATAGTATTATTATTCATCTTTACAACATTGCCTTTGTATATTTGACCTATCGCAGCCATCGTTAGTATATTTCTGTAACTCGTTAAATAGAAAACGTTGATAGGGTTCGTAATCTTGAACACAAAACAGTAGATTCTGATTTTGAAATTCGAAATCTGTAAGCAGTAAACGACTAACGAGGGTTTGCGATGGATGCAGATCTACATTCACTTCGAAAATTCATAATTTTGCATGAAAGATGACGCGGGCAATGATCTAGGATTAGAAATATGTTTACCGCTAAATATTATTTATCTTTTGGACTTTCACTGTCATATTTACCACGTCAGGTGCAGCTTGTTATCCGTACATTGTCAGCTTATACAGTTTGTTTGATAAAAATTTCAATCCATCTTACGAACCTGTCAGCCTTCTCATAACATACTAACATCAAACAGCTTCATAGTTTACACCGACTTGACCATAAATCCCACGTAGAGTTGCACTTTAACAATAATCTTGTAAATATAGTGAGAAACGGAGTGTGATGCGAAAAGACTCAAAGCCCTTACAGTTCGTTGTCGTGTAAAATGAAACCCTGACACTGATCCCCGACTTGGATGTTATTTTCGGTAGTATGTCGGTACCCGTTTCGATCCTCCGTCATACGTCGAACACACATGTATACGGTATGATTGAAGTGCGCTAACCGAAACACTTGGACAGGTTCGTGGAGCGCCTCGACGAGTCCAGCCAGATCACCCAGCCCGGTTCACAGGATGGGTCACAGTCAACATTACGGAACTACGAGCCTCGAGCAGCGGTCCCGGTCACCGAGTCCCGTCGGTGGGCGACAACCGGCGCACACGCATCACCCTCACCAGCACAGCTATCCGGTCCTCGTTACCAGAAGAGGTCAAGGTAGAAGGTTGCCGCCAACCCCTAACAAGCCGTCGACCCTCCAGCTGCAGCCTGCGAACATAAACTTTCCAAAGTTGAACGCATCGCCGACTCACGGACCACACGTGACGCATGCACCGCAAAACTCGCACGTACCTCCTCCCACGATACCCTTGAGCCATTGCCCGTTGAGCTTCGAACAAGCTGTGGCAATGGGCAGAGGTGGAAGGCTGCTACCGAGTCCGGTGCCGAACGGCTACAAGCCGCCACCCTCGCAGCCGAAGCAGAGAGCGCCGAGATCAAGGCACTCGGACAGCGACGAAGACGATTGGTGCTAGCCAATATGGGACCCTGGATTGTCGAGTGAAGAACTGGACTTACCTAGGGATTTGTCGGTATGCGCGTAGTGAGAATATGAATTTTCGTGTCTCGGTATTTTAAATGCGGTCGCTCGTGACGCGGAGGACGCTAAGTAAATATAAATATAAATAACGACAACAACAATAATAATAATTATAATAATGATAACAATAACAACAACAACAACAACAACAACAACAACAACAACAACAATAATAATAATAACGAACTGCCGAGAGCTACGGGAAAAGTTTCGACGTATAATGTATAGTAAGAGGTGAAAAATCAAATTGTTGTATTAATCAGCTGTTTTATCCTCGTTATGATTATCGTTATTTTCTTCGATCGATTTGTCACCTCAAAAGTCCGGTGAACGAACTTCGTTGTGACTGCAAAATTTTTCATCTTCAAACTTCCAGGAAGCAGACTTGTGTGAGGAAAGAAAAAAACAAAGTGCTAAGAACTCTTTAAAAAATTCTCTAGTATAAAAATTTACCAAAGGCTTGTTTTATAAAAGAACGAACTGATAATAAGACAGAAGACTTTGGAAAATACGTTATGTAAATTTTCCGTATGAAGATACATCGTGCGCCGGTGATCAGTAAAGAGAGTTAAAAAAATTTGAAAAAAAAAAAATCATAAACGTTCAAAACAAACCTGCCAGAATAGATCATTCGAATTTGTACGGAATCGCTAACTGAATCTTCATATGCAATACCGGTTATATTACAATCAAACCCTTTCATTCTTTAAACACAAAGTATGTCTAGAATTGATATGACAACTCATTTATCAGGGTATAATCACGATGAGAGTCGTGCTCTTAATGAACGTGAATATATTTTAATCATAGAATGGCAAATTTTAATTACTTCGTTAGTTTCTTTAAAACACATCTCTCATTATCTAGAATCGGAAAGTTTACAAACAATTTTTACTTCAGTTTCTTACTGGCCATTTATCAAAACTGAATGCTTGAATCATTGTTACGTTCGTTCTCGGCACGGACAATGTGTATTTATCATCAATGCATGAGCTGCAAATCTAAGTACAGTTTTCGTTTAGATTTATTGTCATTGATACGATGGAGAAATATTAGCTAAAAAAATAAGAAAAATCAACAATGGTGATTGAAAAGTGTATAGCCAAATTGGTTTACTCTACGCTGCAATTAGCGACATTCGTAACCCAATTCTTAATGTGTTTATTCACTAATAGTTAGACTTCATCAGTCAGCGCCATTTCATTAAATAAGTCAAAATACGCTGTGAGATATATGAAATTAAGCATATGCCTGCAGAGTGATCATCATCAATGAAAAATAACAACAGTTGTGAATACCGATCAAGGTGTGACTATAAACCATGCATAGATTTATTCAAGTTTTTTCTTAGCCTTTTTTTCTAGTACGATTTTTCAAAATTCGAGATTAGGTGTAACGGAAAAATACTTTCAAAAGCATACGGAGTTCACAATCAGTACAATTCACTAGTTCAATTTTCAAATTGTGTTGTTACTTTATTCGGCAAAATCCTGTACGCGTCTACATATATGTGTATTTGCAGTTACAATTTGTTGTTTATTTCTAACCATTTTAACGTGTAAAGTTCAGACATGACACACGAGTTATGCTGACAAAAACATGACACGTGACACACACACACAGACACAAAAATGTACAAGTTTTATTCCAGTTTAAATACATAAAATCCTAGTCAACGAACTAAATCATTATCAACGTAAAAAAAAAAAAACAAACATTCTTATGAATCTCTGCACTTGTAAAATATTGCATATAAATTACTATAACACGTGCTACGTATTACTAAACATAATAATAAATAATAATACATTTATTTATAAAATAATTAAACTTGTCCTTTCGGGATATTAACACGTTATATACTGCCAATCGTACGAGGTGTTTAAGAAAGAAGTTTGGTACGAAATGAGTAGAATTGTCTCCATAAAAAAGTTAGTTTTCAGTATTTCATGCTTGCGTGGGGCAAATCTGTGTGAAACGCGTATATATGTAGTATATTGATATGGTCAGGCTGACGCAACCATTGCGTTGTGTTAAGAGACTTTTAAAGACTGCAGTCGCATATTTATATATCGTTTGCAATATGATTATTCGATACTCGATACGTGGATTTTGCATCCTTTTTTTATCTACCGACAAGAGCGAAAGGATCGATCACTGATTCGAATGTTCCGAATTTGAAACATTTAAAACGTGGCAGCAGAGCTACCAGATATAATTTGAATTTTTATTCCGAACGGAGCAAGCAATATTTGCAGATATTTCTGAATTAAAATACGTACTTTTATTGTTCAGAGATTCAACAAAATAAACCTTATAAACTGCGAACCTTGTATCGTTATAGTGAAAATGCTTATTAACGTGATATCATTGTTTCTGCGTATGATTGGTAGATTTTTGCTAACACAGTATTTCAAAATTGGGAATCAGTTTGTTTCTTGAATGAGGGGCACATTGAAAAAAAAAAGAAAGAATGCAAACTCCATGGATCAAGATATCATTAAAGCATATTGAATTCCATATACATCGAGTCTTGGGAATCATGCATACATTGCATTTGATTATATATCGGTTCATGGTCCATAATATCTCGATTCGGTCTCCGTGGATTTGGCGCGAAACAATTTCAAATATTAGCACGTTGTCGGCACTATCCAAATGCATGTATGCATTTTATCTAAAGACTGTACTTAGGAAGCAAGCACTTTACAAGCCTCTTAATTTAGTCACGCTGATTTTGAATCAGAACCGCGTGATTCCTTCCCTTAAGTGCTTTTACCAACTCAATCGTACTTCGTATGTCCCATAATGTTGCTATGAGTATAAAGAAAAAAAAAGAAAAAAAAAAAACAAATATTGAAAATCTCGTTCATTCCTCATTGAAAAAAAATCATGGATGTACTTAACAGGAATTCATCCAAAAACTTCGAAAAAAAAAAGTATAAGATTAAATATTATTACAATGTTTTTCTGTGATAAATCCAAATCTTAGTACAAGGGGTCACACCTCTTGAATCGCAGCTGGACGATTAATCTCGAAGTGTTTGTAACAATATTAAAATTAAAATAAATAATTTAATCTTTACCTAGTCTTATGCAAGCAGATGACCAAGACCTTAACGATGAACTAACGTTAAAAATAATAAATTAAATAATAACAAACAAAGAAAAAAAAAAAAAAGAAAAAAAAACGGGGAAAAAAAAAAAGAAAAGACTCTTGTAGGTGATTAAGAGTGTAATAAAATGCTGTAGTCAGGACTGTGCGTATGTAAGAGGTATCTAAAGTGAAAACTTTTAGCACATAAATGAATAATTAATGAGGTAAAAAGTAGCTGTTTCTATACGATACTATTGATACATAGCATGTCGCCATTTTCTTATATGAAAATTCATACTCGCAAAGTATACATATTATAAATATATGAAAACGCTGTGCCTGAAAGTTATAGATTGACAAGTCCATTTTTCCCAAATATTTGCACTATTTAATTTTCGCATACGGACTTGTCAGTAACCGATCGAATATAATTTGTCTAATTTCTTGACTACTTTCATCCGAGTAACATGCTACACATGCAGGTCCAGAAATGTGTAGAATGTACTATCGATATACCTTTTTGTTCTGAAACACACCGACATGACACGCGCGTCCCATTTAATCTTGTAAATAGAGCTTTTGTGATAATGATAATCGTCATTTTATTTTTCGAGTTTTCTTTGTGGACTTGGCACTCTATAAATCTCAGTTGCTGGTTATAACTAATATAAATATTAAATTACCATTAATACATCAGACTGCTCCCGTGCATTTTTTGCGTCACCATGTTTATTGTCTCTTGAACGTTCAAGTATAATTATTATCCTGATTATTACAGTTCTTAAAATCATTAAAGTTATAAATATTAATAAAAGACATACTTATGTGAAAATACTGTAATATACACAATTACACAAAACATGAATTATACAAATTATAAATATTACCATGTAAAAGTATATAGATATACGAAATTATAATATAATATTATAATATATATATATATACGTACATATATATATATATATATATATATGTATATTGTACAGTACCGTCGATTTCAATTTCAGATATTTTCGTGTGGTATATTAAATCGCGCTAAAAACCAGTTGGATATATGAAATCGATTGTACAAAACAGCAAAGTATTCGCGCAGCTAGCAACTCTCTCGACTTGTTCAAAATGCCCATTGATTAGTGAGAGAAAAATCTTTAATAAATTAACTAACTTATATCAAACGATTTCATTACTTGCATTTAATAAAGACACGTAAATATTACAATTAAGAGTTTTTCTACTTATCTATATGGTAAAAAAAAAAAAATATATGAAAACGTATTATATTAATTAATGCCCTGTCGATAATAATCACATTTGTCACCAGTCAGTCAGGCTCTGAGACTCGGAGGCCTATATAAAGTTTGTTCATTGCTAATAAACATCTTGTTATATAATTTTCCTTACCTAATGCGTAGAATAATATTTATTTAGGTACGATTTGAAAATGTTTGCCTTATGTTGTAAATTTAATATTTCAAGGGGTGATTATTTATGTTAATTAAAGCACTGTACTTACAACTCAAAGTTACAAACAATAACGTCATAATGGTTGTCCAAGATGTTCGGAAATAATTGCATTTCATTATCAACGGTAGATTGTTTTTCACGATCTTATCATCTAGCGCATTTAATTGAGGTGCCGAGATTCTCAGGCTTACTGAAAGAAACTAAACTCTCATAGAAAATTACTCTCTGTATTTAAAGATTAAAGTAAAAAAGTATCCTATATGATGAATCATTAAATTTGTAACAAAAGTTGCCTTAATAACTAACACTCGTAATCGTGGTTTGCGAAACTCTTGTCTTAAATACGTTAACATTTTTTTGCGTTTCATAACAAATGTAATACAGTTGGACATAGTTTCATTATGACTAGAAGACATGGTATTATCGATGCTGCCAAGAAAGTTACGCTTTAAAAGAAAAGAATGGAAATTTAATTTTCTTTTCGGGTATCGCGCTGTAAGTCGTTACCAAAGAAACACTGCTAACTCTTTTCTTGTTTTGCACAAACAACATTATTGTGCCAGTAGTCACTATATTCCATACGTAAGGATTATTATTTTATCTTTGAAGCTGTTATATTCACTTGCCATTATTTGTTCGTTAATAATTAACCATTTCTTAGTATTAATTTCGAACCTTGAAAAAGGACGTACCTATATTTGTAAATACGTAAAGCATGTATATGTGTTTGTACAACGGGAGCTCATATTATCAGAACCGCTTTAAATAAAGTTATCATGACAACAAATATTTGTAGTAAAAATATGATAAATGTGGTACTACCCGGACCTCGACATTTTGTAGAAAATATACCCCGTTTTTTTTTAATGAAACATAGAATGCTAATCCGAAACTGTTCTTTTATTCAACGAGGAACTTGGAATCCAAAGAATTTTAAAAGCGTCTCAAACGATGTGAACGTCCACTGTACATGATAGAATTAATTTAATGCATAGTAGATTAACGTAAGATTCTTAACAAATGGAATTCTTTTCGATGCAATACAATAATTGCGTTGCAATCATAACGGGCGAATTTATTAATCAACGGTGATATCGCATGTCTGGAGAATTCTACGTAACATAAAATTCTATTGTCCAACTGTAAATAAAATGGAAATATACTTCCGACATAACTATACGTACTTCGAAAATTAACAGTAAAGTACAAGAAATCAAAAATATGAAAAAAATCATTACGAACTAAAAAAATACAGAATAAATGAACGAACGATGGCTAGCTGTGTCCTGTGAGAGGCTGGGATTCGTTGTAGTCCGTTGTTACAACATTAAAAAACCATGGAAAGCTTTAACTTTGAATAAAATAACCTTAATGGTATAGAGTATTGTAATAAATATGAACATACGATTATGAAAAATAATGTTGTGTGAGTGGAGGCTTAGCTGAATGCTGCGGGATGCTATTTTTTATAGTTTAATATCTATATACATCATTTATTACCAAAGAGTCATTAAACTTTAGTTAATAAAGACGATGTATGGATGTGTAGATTACAATTAACGTGTGTCTATAGAAATTATTTTGTCGAATACGAACTTTTCCAAACTGTAATTAATCAATGAAAAGTCTAATCTATGAATCCACCAGTAAATCAACAAACGAATACTCCGTAGACATTTGGATACTCATTATACGTGTTTTTGCACGCCTCTGACGACTTGGCCATAATACGTACGGTTAGGTCGTTCATCTAGTTGTACAAGGATTTTCATAATCGATAATTATGGATAATCTTGGACCATATGTTAGCTGTATAACATTGCTGCATTCAAGAGACTTGCATACTTTTGTTGACTATTTACTTTGTATTAGCAAACAACTGCTCAAGATGACCGAAAAATTTGACGCCTTGCACAGAAATATTTACACGGTCATCCGTTATCCAATTTCAATACCTATGCTGAGCATAATGTGATCTTTGTTTGTTGATTGTTTAATGTTCATAATAATGTTTCGTCATATCGCATCCTGCAGCACCCCGCTCGACCTCGTATCATTGTAAACTTATTGTATATGACTTATTAAGACAAGAAAAAAAAAAGTTTGTTTTCTCAAAGAAAATTGTACCTTTATATATAAACATACATACACGTATATGTTACAGTGAAAGCTGAAACTTTGTAACTGTCGATAAGAAGCAGGTAACTTTAGGCTTGTATTTAAACGACATGCTCATTGCAGTGTCATTCTGATAATAAAAGAAAACTTTTCTTTGCCAACCCAAAAGGAATTGCATAGCGGTATATTATCAATTGATTGAGAGCCTGAGTGAATAACAAGTTATAGTTTGGAAATAATACTGGTCTGCTTTTCCTGATAAATCGAGAAAATAGCTATGCTATATGCAAAAGTAGATTTTGCCTGGTAAATTGCCGGATTTCTATTGTTGATACCAGATTACTAATGTTTATTGTTAGTTCTGTGTATCTCCATATTGTGACAACTCGCTTAAACCTATGTCTGAAATGAATCCTGGAATGAAAACTCACTAAGTTTCAGCCGGTTACTGTAGCATATATCGATTGATTACTACGTTAAAGTTAAAACTATTCTAAGGACGCATCTGCCAGATTTGACATGCGCGCGAACTTACCATGAAAACAAGAAAAGTAAGAGAGAAACAAGAAAGAATATAAGGCATAACAGGCGTTATATTATAATAATGAGAAAGATACCTACTTATACATAAATATTATAATACTAGTTCAATTTGCAAATTTAGTGTGTATTGTCGCTTAGAAAAATGCCCAATCATTATTCGCCAGGATTCAACCCGAAACCGATTTCCAAGTTCATTCTTTTTTCAAGGAGAAACAATAAATAATGTACTTGAGTATACAACTACCGTAATTTAACTATAATCACAAAGCTATATCACCTGCATATTGAACATTCTACACAGTCGACTATCTTAAATTGGTGGAGTAGGGCACGTGATTTATACCAATTCAATGAATTCCGCTTTTATATGAAAATGCGGTGAAACTAGCCTTTGTCTGAATGATAGAAACACCCGTTAGATAATGGAATAAATCTGAGGCGCATGAATAGGAGGTAAAAATTGTTCTCCGTTTGGATTTGATAAGGCCGAGTCAAAGTCAAGGCCCTTGCTTCCGTAGTCATGTATTATACCAGCTGAACGCCTGACCATAAAAACGTTCGAACGATCACCAACATCGATCGCACGTCAACAATCGATAATCCGGATTTTGAACGAAGAGACACAGCTCAGATTTCATTCTGTATTCGGTGGTCGGCGAGTGCGGTCGTACTCTCTGAATCTTCGCTCGCTTTACGATCGGCATATAGTATTATTCAATCCCGGCTATATTTCTTGGGTACCCATTTTCAATTACGAGGTTTCCGCTCCATTTCGAACCGTGGGTGCAACCCAGTTAATTTATGTTATTCTTCATTTAGTTACTTTTCTTTTGCTGTTGATTCCACGTTCTTTGTGGTGCGTTTTCTGCGTTCTTGGGGGTCCAATTAGTCCTCAAAGGGTCACACGAATCGATTCGGTGACAAAAGATTTTTTGGTAAAAAAAAGTGAGACTAACTCCTTTGGATTTTTGGTGAAAATTTGACGATTCTGAAAAGCGCTAAAATAAATTAGATATATGATGCACAATATCGACGTCATTTCGCGAGAGCAATCAATTGCGCGTAGTCTCCAAGTCGCTGGTATCAGCGAAGCAAAACATTTAATTGACAAATGAAAAAATTCTGACTTGCGTCACTCGCTGATCCTCTGACGTAATCTTTGATTTTCTGAGTTGCACATTCATCTCAGGATGAAAATACTCAGCCTTAAAAAGTCAGACTCAGAAGAACGAATAGAATAGATCCTAATGAATGCGGACCTATGAAAACGACGTGTTACGGATCAATAAATCCTAAAATGGGATTCAATCATATCAACAAAGAGTGTGTATGCGCCAAGACCCCCAGATAATACATCCAAAGTGACATCTGATTCCATAGTTTTTCCATGCTGCTTGTTTCGTCCCTCAAAGATCGTAATACGCAAAGTTAGCAATCATGAACTTACTAAACAACATTTCTAAGAATCAGGCGTTCATGTCAAGCTGATTGAAAATAATCCTCCGCAAGGAATCGATTCGCATACTGTAGTCACATGTAGGTTATTGTCAGTAACGTTTCTCAAGTTTCATATGTTTGTGCGAGGATATCGTTGACTGAAGAATATAAAGACGGATACCCCTGGGAAAATTTTTGTGACCAGTTTTCGGCAGACAAGTGGGCCCAGGTGGGCCTGGGAGCGTGCGAGGGTTCTGCTCTATCGACTCGACCTAACGTGCTCGCACCAACATTCGTAGCAGCCAAAGTAGTATCAGTATGGTAGCTTGAGATTGAGTCGGTACAAAGTGAGTACGTAAGACTACTTGTCGACTTAAAAATGTCGATCAGCTAGATCATCCCGCGTAACCGCGTCCACCGCGAACCACCGCAACTACCTCCGAGCACCTCCAACCACCGTCAACCACGTCCTCCCACCTCCGACCACCATCAACTTCTTCGTCCATCTCGTCCCCGTCCTCCTCCTCCTCCGCCCCACTCGGCCACCACGACCACCGCCGATCACCGCTAACCACCTCCAAACACCTCCTACCCCCTTCAACTTGCACCAAACACTTCCTACCATGCCCTACCACTTCCTACCATCTCCGACCACCTTCTACCACCCCCTGCCAGCTCCTACCAGGACCTACAATCTCTTACGTTTTTTGAACACCTCCAACCACCTCCGACCACCTCCAAGCACCTCGTACCACCTCCAAGCACCTCCGACCACCTCCAAACGAGTTCTGTAAGTAACACTTCGAAAAGTGTTCGTATGGAAAAACATTCAGAGTAACTGTAATGCATCACGGATCAACTGATTTTAACCAAGATAAGATGGTTGCTCCGTATACGAGATAGTATTTAACGCAGTGTCCTGATTTTTGTGTTTTTGACAGGGAGAGATGGAACGAAGCTTCTTAGAACTTCGAGTGTATTTTAACACACATATGAAAAGTACGAGCAGATATTTTTATCATCCAACCGTCACAGAACGGCAGCGTTATTAGCTGACCCATTAACTGAAGAATATGTCCTTAGTCAAAGGCTGACCATCGGAGGGCCTAGCCGCTTGAGTCTGGAATCGGCAGGAAAGATAAAGTACGTATTTCTTGTTTGAAATGTGAAAACTAAAATCATTATACATCATATCGTATCATCATACATCATACATCGTACATAGTAATAAAGTTCGAAACCAAAGGTTGGATGTACGGATGTTCAGAAAATGACGTCACCAAAAATTTTTTTTCTCTTGACGTCATTGATCTATAGTACTAGTAGACGAAAATCAGATAGCCGAATTCCTTAGTTTGGAAACAACCGCGCAGTAGAGCGGACGGGTGAGAATCGCGCTCCGCAAATTTCGAGTACCGGATTCTCTACCTCCCATATCGTGCGATTCCTGGTGCAACTCGAGTTCCAGGAGGAGCGCTCCGTAGTTTCTGCGCTCCAGGTCCGCTACCTGGTGAAATTTGACAATGACTTCCAGGACAAGTGCTCCGTGGTTCTGGCTGTCCAGGTCCTTGACCTGGTGACTTTTGACCTTCAGGACTAATTTTCCGTAGTTCTGGTTAAACTTGTCATGGTTACAATAAATTATTTCAATTCATTTTTCGTGCAAATTCAAATTCAGTAGTTTTCAATACGCTAATAAAATTTCTGTAATTTTCTCATAATCTTCTTGGTAAAATGTGTCAACAAAAAAATTATCTTAATCCTTACACAATATTTTTGATGTGTTCTAACACTGAAAATATTTATTGGTATTCAAGGTATCACCCGAGGTGGTTAGCGGTGGTCATTAGAGATGGTTGGTGGTGGTCGGAGGTGGTTAGGGGTGGTTGCAGGTGATCGAGGTGGACGAGGAGGAGGACGTCGAGGAGTAGGACGAGGATGACGAGGAGAACGAGGATTTGTGCACGGTGAGTAAAACATTTTTATAATATTTAATGGCAATTGTAATTATTTTATTTTAAATTTTTTGAACTTGTCATGTTTACAATAAATTATTTCAATTCATTCACCGCGCAAGCCCAAATTCGGTAGCTATCAATGCGCTAATGAAATTTTTTATAATTTTCTCGAAGTCTTCTTGGTCAAATCTGTCAACAGAAAAGTTATATTAATTTTTACACAATATTTTTGATGTGTTCTATATTTTTACTGAATATGTTTATCAGTATTCGGGGAATAATCCAAGGTGGTTCGCGATGGTCGTTGGAGGTGGTTGGCGGTGGTGAGGCAGTCTGGGATGATGGGGTAGTGGGGTGTTGGGGTGGTGGGGTATTGGGGAGGCGGGGTGTTGAAGTGGTGTGGCTTACCCTACCCTACCCTAGCCTACCCTACCCTTCCATTCCCGCCCCTACCCTCCTCCAATGCTCGTACTTCTACGTCAATCTTACTACTACTTCTACTACGATCTTACTCCAACTCCTGATCCTACTCCTATTCCTACTCTCACTCTTGAACCTACTCCTGATCCTACTTCTAATCCAACTCCTACTCCTATTTCTGAATATTAATGTTATAGGATGTATAGACTGCGTGTCGAACTGAATCCTATATGGAAACAAACAATTCTTTTATTGTCATATTATAGCCGATTATAGTAGATAATCTAGTATGTTTCCTGGAAAATTATAAAATTTATAGTTTGCATCACGTATTAATCATAAATGAATCATATATATCAATGTCGTACATGGACCGCATGTACATTTGTACTTTTTGGTCTCTGCATCATTATTAAATCTGGTCTATTTGTGTTCATGATCTATGTATACATTCTTCTCTCAGGTACCTATACTTTAATTAAATCACTGTTTTGCTACGACTTTTAAAAGATATTTATTCTCATCACTAGTTTATTGTATCGCCGACAAGTCGGTAAGTACACTCAGGCCAAGTACTGGCTTGGAATTACCATTGCGATGACTGTGTTACTCGGAAGGTGAATGCAGCCAGCATCATGTCAAAATCGGAAACTCTCTGATGTTCTGCGATAAGTTCTCATCTCTACCGTTGGAATATCTCACGGAGCAATTTTCGGTTGTCACATCTAAGCCAACGAGGGCAACTGTACCTATAGTTTTCGTCCAATGGTAAGGCTGACCCCTCTGTATTTTTGGCGAAAATTTCCGCGATTTTGAAAAGTGCCGGAATAGATTCTTTCATGCACTATTCCGACGTAATTTTGCGAGAGAAATCGAATGGGCGCAGTTCCAATACTTTATTGAAAATATTTATTGCTATTCCAGGTACAACCCGAGGTGGTTATCGGTGGTTGTTCGAGGTGGTTGGCGATTGTTGGAGGTGGTCGGAGGTGGACGAGGAGGAGGACGAACGGAACTGAGCCTCAAAGCCCTGTTGACATAAAAGCAGCTATTCGATAGAAATTACAGTTTATAGTTTACACAGCCCATTGCATGATATTTCATTATAAATACGTATGTTTCAATGTATTTAGGAATAATTTATCAAATATACAGAGGTCATGTGCAAATAATAAATGAATTGATTCGACCGCAGTTTGATGTATTCATTAGAGCTTTAACAATAAATTTAAGCTTTGTTACTTCTTTTATTTTATTATGGATAATCAAAAACATTTCCGACTATTCGTGCTGTGGAAGCATGGGGATTCAACCAGATGTAGCAAAAGATTAGAAACAGTGTATGTAGAGTACGGGTATTTTTCTAATAATGAAAATAGAATAGAATACCACGCCTTGCGAATTAGCTTTCCAGGCAGAGATGAATGATAAATTTTTAGGACTGCGTTATCGTTGTTAAATACTCTATGGCTCATGGGAAACGAAAATCTGTAACGATTGAATTGATGCACCGGATCATCGTCGACTTTAACTTTTGAAATGTCCTACCATTTCCGAATACCTCCAACCATCCTGTTTACCTATATTACTAGATTAGCTATGACATGAAAAGAGAAGAATTATTCATTTCGAAATGGGATTTTATTGGACGCGCGCTCGATGTATTCCATAACATCAGTATTCATAATCATTCCAACAACTTTTCATTTGCTCTCTCGATCTTGAATTTTCATAGGCATAGAATCGAAACGCTGTTTTAGCTGGTCGCAAGTGAAGCATCTGCGTTGGGTGGAGGAGCGGAATTGTTTTCGAAAAGTATTCGGATGGAAAAAAATTCAGAGTAACTGCAATACATAACGGATGCGCTAATTCTGAACGAGATGAAATGGATGCTTCGTATATGAGACAGTATTTAACACTGCGTAGTGATTTAAAGACCTAGAAAGGTGATAGGGAGAGAAAGAACGACGCTTCTCAACACTTCGAGTGTATTTTAACACACATTTGAAAGATACGAGCGAAATTTTTCATCATCCAACTGTCGCAGAACGGCAGCGTTATTAGCCGACCCGTTCACTGAGGAATATATCTTCAGTCAACGGCTGACCATCGAAGGGCCTGGCCGCTTAAGTCTGGAATCGGCAGGAGAGATAAAGTGTGTATTTCTTGTATGAAATGTGAAAGCTAAAATCATTATACATCATATCATATCATCATACATCATACATCGTACATCATACATCGTACATCATACATCATCATACATAGTATTAAAGGTCGAAACCAAAGTTTGGATGTCGGATGTTCAGAAAGTGACGTCACCAATTCAAAATCAGCTAGCCGAATTCCTCAGTCTGGAAACAACCGCGCAGTAGAGCGGACGGATGAGAGTCGCGCTCCGCAAATTTCGAGTACCGGGTTCTCAACCTCCCGGATCCCGCGCTTCGGGTCCGCTACGTATTTCGAGTACGGGGTTCTCAACCTCCCAGATCTACAATAAATTATTTAAATTCGTTTTTCGCGCAAGCCGAAATTCAGTAGCTGTCAGTCCGCTAATAAAATTTCTCGACTTCCAGGATAAGCGCTCCGTGATTCCCGGTTCATGTTTACAATAAATTATTTCAATTCGTTTTTCGCGCAACCCCAAATTCGGTACCTGTCAGTCCGCTAATAAAATTTCTCGACTTCCAAGATAAGCGCTCCGTGGTTCCTCGTTCATGTTTACAATAAATTATTTCAATTCGTTTTTCGCGCAACCCCAAATTCGGTACCTGTCAGTCCGCTAATAAAATTTCTCGACTTCCAAGATAAGCGCTCCGTGGTTCCCGGTTCATGTTTACAATAAATTATTTCAATTCGTTTTTCGCGCAACCCCAAATTCGGTACCTGTCAGTCCGCTAATAAAATTTCTCGACTTCCAGGATAAGCGCTCCGTGGTTCCTGGTTCATGTTTATAATAAATTATTTCAAGCGCTCCGTGGTTCCCGGTTCATGTTTACAATAAATTATTTCAATTCGTTTTTCGCGCAACCCCAAATTCGGTACCTGTCAGTCCGCTAATAAAATTTCTCGACTTCCAAGATAAGCGCTCCGTGGTTCCTCGTTCATGTTTACAATAAATTATTTCAATTCGTTTTTCGCGCAACCCCAAATTCGGTACCTGTCAGTCCGCTAATAAAATTTCTCGACTTCCAGGATAAGCGCTCCGTGGTTCCTGGTTCACGTTTACAATAAATTATTTCAATTCGTTTTTCGCGCAACCCCAAATTCGGTACCTGTCAGTCCGCTAATAAAATTTCTCGACTTCCAAGATAAGCGCTCCGTGGTTCCCGGTTCATGTTTATAATAAATTATTTCAATTCGTTTTTCGCGCAACCCCAAATTCGGTACCTGTCAGTCCGCTAATAAAATTTCTCGACTTCCAAGATAAGCGCTCCGTGGTTCCCGGTTCATGTTTACAATAAATTATTTCAATTCGTTTTTCGCGCAACCCCAAATTCAGTAGCTGTCAGTACGCTAATAAAATTTCTATAACTTTATAATCTTCTCATAATCTTTCTGGTAGATTAAATCGATAAAAAAATTATATCAAACCTTACACATTATTTTTGATTTGTTCTCATGCTGAAAATATTTATTAGTATTCGGGGTATAACTCGAGGTGGTTGAAGGTGGTCGGAGGTGGACGAGAAGGAGGACGAGGAGGACGAGGATTTGTGCTGGGTGAGTAAAACACTTTTATAATATTTGATGGCAATTGTAATTACATTTCATCTGAAATATTACAAACTTGTCACGTTTACAATAAATTATTTCAATTCATTTCGTTTACAATAAATTATTTCAATTCATTTTTCGTGCAAGCACATATTCAGTAGCTATGAATAATCTTATACAATTTATTACATTATTAATTAATTGATTAATTACATCAATCCTTATACAATATTTTTGATGTGTTCCTATACTAAAAATATTCATTACTATTCCAGGTATTACCCGAGGTGGTCGGAGGTGGACGAGGAGGAGGACGAGCTGGACGAGAAGGAGGACCAGGTGGACGAGGAGGAGGACCGCTCCTCTCCTCAGAGGAGGGGAGGGGGAGGGGCAGGGAAGGGGAAGAGGTGGGCGGGGAGGGGGAAGGGAAGGGAGGGGAAGGGGTTGGGGGGGGGAGGGGAGGGGTGGGCGGCGCGAGAGAGGGAGGGAGGGAGGTAGGGCGGGAGGGAGGGAGGGCGGGAGGGAGGGAGGGGGGGGCGGGAGGGAGGGAGGGAGGGCTGGAGGGCGGGCGGGTGGTGTTCTGCTCTATCAATTTTAACGTTTCGCACTGACATCCATCCTCTACACTCCCCCCCCCCCCCCCGCCGCCCTCCCTCCCGCCCTCCCTCCCTCCCTCCCTCCCTCCCGCCACCCACCCCTCCGCTCCCCTCCCAACCCCTTCCCGCCCCTTCCCTTCCCTTCCCCCTCCCCGCCCACCACTCCCCCTTCCCTGCCCCTCCCCCTCCCCTCCTCTGAGGAGAGGAGAGGTCCTCTCCCACGACCCACCCCGCCTCCTCCTCGTCCACCTGGTCCTCCTTCTCGTCCAGCTCGTCCTCCTCCTGGTCCAGCTCGTCCTCCTCCTCGTCCACCTCCGACCACCTCGGGTAATACCTGGAATAGTAATGAATATTTTTAGTATAGGAACACATCAAAAATATTGTGTAAGGATTAATGTAATTAATCAATTAATTAATAATGTAATAAATTGTATAAGATTATTCATAGCTACTGAATATGTGCTTGCACGAAAAATGAATTGAAATAATTTATTGTAAACGTGACAAGTTTGTAATATTTCAGATGAAATATAATTACAATTGCCATCAAATATTATAAAAGTGTTTTACTCACCCAGCACAAATCCTCGTCCTCCTCGTCCTCCTCCTCGTCCACCTCCGACCACCTTCAACCACCTCGAGTTATACCCCGAATACTAATAAATATTTTCAGCATGAGAACAAATCAAAAATAATGTGTAAGGTTTGATATAATTTTTTTATCGATTTAATCTACCAGAAAGATTATGAGAAGATTATAAAGTTATAGAAATTTTATTAGCGTACTGACAGCTACTGAATTTGGGGTTGCGCGAAAAACGAATTGAAATAATTTATTGTAAACATGAACCAGGAACCACGGAGCGCTTATCCTGGAAGTCGAGAAATTTTATTAGCGGACTGACAGCTACCGAATTTGGGGTTGCGCGAAAAACGAATTGAAATAATTTATTGTAAACATGAACCGGGAACCACGGAGCGCTTATCTTGGAAGTCGAGAAATTTTATTAGCGGACTGACAGGTACCGAATTTGGGGTTGCGCGAAAAACGAATTGAAATAATTTATTATAAACATGAACCGGGAACCACGGAGCGCTTATCCTGGAAGTCGAGAAATTTTATTAGCGGACTGACAGGTACCGAATTTGGGGTTGCGCGAAAAACGAATTGAAATAATTTATTGTAAACATGAACGAGGAACCACGGAGCGCTTATCTTGGAAGTCGAGAAATTTTATTAGCGGACTGACAGGTACCGAATTTGGGGTTGCGCGAAAAACGAATTGAAATAATTTATTGTAAACATGAACCGGGAACCACGGAGCGCTTGAAATAATTTATTATAAACATGAACCAGGAACCACGGAGCGCTTATCCTGGAAGTCGAGAAATTTTATTAGCGGACTGACAGGTACCGAATTTGGGGTTGCGCGAAAAACGAATTGAAATAATTTATTGTAAACATGAACCGGGAACCACGGAGCGCTTATCTTGGAAGTCGAGAAATTTTATTAGCGGACTGACAGGTA